>NC_089584.1:92523085-92703085 GCF_019320115.1 Miscanthus floridulus | reverse complement strand
GCGTGGCCTTCCCGAGCTGGACAACCCCTAGGAACAGGTGATCCACCGAAACCTCCAGGCCTTGATGGAATCTGCCACCGTTCAACAAGCGGAGAGCTCCACGTTGTGCCACCGACTTGTGGCCTCTCTCCCTACCAGGGGAGTAGGGACGCACTAGACAAATCGCTCTATCCGCTCGCTGTTGTAGCCACTAGGCACGGAACAGGAGGCCGTAGCTATACCACGGCCTAACCTAGTGCCCGCTCCACACCGGCAGCCTTTGCGTGAACGCCTTGTGCCAAACCAAGACACTCGCAGCGTCATCAGCAACCGGTGTTGAGTTCGGCATGATGATGATGTCCATCTGGTGGCAGTAAGGGCAGGCGACACGGACCCCAGCCAGACCATCAAGGGGAGCGGTGAAACGCACCCCAGGCATGGTCACCGGCCAGACGACCGGAGTCCCAGCCCGGATGGCTCGGGACCATAGGCCTTTGGCCGACGTGGCCAGATAGCGTCGTTCCCACAGCGCTTCCGACCGCCGACCAACATTGCCAAATATACCGGGGAGACGAATCTCGGTATATGGCTCGAGGACTTCCGGCTCGCCTGCCAAGCCAGAGGAGTGGATGATGATCACTTCATCATTTAGTACCTCCCCATCTGCATGGGGGAACATGTTCAAGCGTGGCTCAAATTTCTCCCGCACGACAGCATCCGTGACTGGGCGGACCACAAGAGGGTCTTCATCTAGAACTTCTAGGGGACGTATGTCTACCTTAGAAACTCCTGGGACCTTAAGAGCTGCCAGCAGGAGCCCAACGAGTCCCTGTAGGACTACATCCATAGGTTCTCAAAGCAGTGCAACTCCCTTCCTAATGTCATCGGCATGAACGTCATCAACGCATTCCTCTCTGGGACAACCTGCGAGTCCCTAATCCACAAGCTTGGCTGCCTGAAGCCCCGTACCACCCGTGACCTGCTCGACGTCGCCATGAACCACGGCTCCAACGAGGAGGCGGTTGGAGCGGTCTTCAACGGAGCCTAGGACAAAGGCAAGGCCAAGCGTGAGGACCAAGATGAGGGCCCCTCCACGTAGAGGGGCAAAAAGAACAAGAAGGATCGGCACCGACCGGCCAACTCCGTGTTGGTCACCGTAGTTGATCGCGCGGGCAAGCAGCCCCAGCAGGGCCTGCTAGACCACTTCGACAAGCTCATGGATAGCCCATGCACCAACCATGCTTACCCTATCAAGCACCTCTACAAGGACTATGAGCTCCTCAAACGCTTCCTGCGATAGGCCGGCGGGCCAAAAGAAGGAAGGGCAAGGAGGCAACAACCAAGAAAGGGGCGTGGTGGGCAAGGATGGGGACAGCTTTCCTGATCTCGAGGAATGCATCATGATCTTTGGGGATCTGATGCCATCTACTCCAAGCGCCAGCACAAAGTGCACTACAGAGAGGCGTGTGTCGCCGAAACAGCCGTCCCCTCCTTCATTCGTTGGTCAGAATCTCCGATCACCTTTGACCAGAGGGACCATCCCTCCCACGTCGCCAGACTGGGATGCTACCCGCTCATCGTCCGCAAGAAGCGCCTCACCAAGGTGCGGATGGATGGAGGTAGCGGCCTCAACATCCTCTACATTGACACCCTCGATGCCATGCACATCCCTCGGTCGGAGCTCTGTCCGGCGAGCTCTCCCTTCCACGGCGTGATCTCGGGAGCACAGGCATACCCGCTCGGGCAGATTGAGCTGCCTGTCACATTTGGCGACTGAGCCAACTTCCGCTCATAGGTGCTTACCTTCAAGGTGGTGGACTTCCCTGGGTCTTACCACGCCATCTTGGGGCGGCCATGCTACGCTAAGTTCATGGCAGTCCCCAACTACACCTACCTAAAGTTGAAGATGCCAGGACCGAACGGCGTCATCACTATGGGTAGCACCTTCTCGCATGCCTTCACGTGCGACCACGAGCATTTCGAGCTCGCCACTATGGTCATCAACTCATCCGAGCTCCCACGGCTCGGGGAGTCATTGACCCCAGTAGTCCCGGACTGCAACAAACTAACCTCCTCAATGGCCTTCCGCCCACTCAAGGAAACTAAGGCAGTGGGGTTCGATCCCACTGACCCAACCAAGATGGTGTGGGTCGGGACCCAGCTCTCGGCCAAATAGGAATGCGAGCTCGTCGACTTCCTGTGCACCAATCGCGATGTCTTCGCATGGAAACCATCTGACATGCCAGGCATACTGTGGGAGGTCGCCGAGCATGCACTACGCCTCGTCCTTGGCTCGAAGCCCGCCAAGCAATGCCTGTGTCACTTTGATGATGAGAGGCGTAGGGCCATAGGCGAGGAGGTCGCCAAACTCCTGGCAGTCGGCTTCATTAGAGAGGTATTCCACTTCGACTGGCTTGCCAATCTTGTTCTTGTTAAAAGAAGACCGGGAAATGGAGAATATGCGTTGATTATACTGGCATCAACAAAGTGTGCCCAAAGGATCACTTTCCTTTGCCGTGCATAGACTAGATAGTCGACTCTAAAAGGATCAAGATGCTCAAGAGGGGGGGGGTGAATTGGGCTAATTCTAAATTTTCTTGCAATAAACAAATCCTATGGTTAGCCCAATTAACCCCTTGTGCCTAGAAAAGTGTTTCTATTGATCTAACGCACAACGGACTTGCAACCTATGTTTCAAACTTACTCTAGCATAGCAATTCTACGAATGTAAAGACAAGTATTGAATTGCTCAAAGTAGATGCTCAAAGTAAATGCTCAAAGTAAATAGAGAGAGAGGAACGCATCGATGTTTTGCCAAGGTATCGGAGAGTCGCCACTCCCCACTAGTCCTCGTTGGAGCACCCACGCAAGGGTGTAGCTCCCCCTTGATCCGCGCAAGGATCAAGTGCTCTCTACGGGTTGATTATTCGACACTCCGTCGCCGCGAATCACCCAAAGCCGCTCACAACTTGAGTTGGGTCACCCACAAGCTCTGCCGGGTGATCACCAAGCTCTCAATCACCACCAAGCCGTCTAGGTGATGGCGATCACCAAGAGTAACAAGCACGAACTCTCACTTGACCACGTGAAGCCTAATGAGAAGATGGATGCACACTTTGCTACTCTTGATTCACTAATGAGGCTACTCTCTTGGATTCTCAAATCTCAATCACCTCACTAGGACCTTGCTCTTCTTGGCACTCACAAACGTGTTTCTCAGCTATTGGAATGAGCAAAAGTAACTCCACACACGAGTGGAGCTTCTATTTATAAGGCAGCCTGAAAAACGAACTGTTATGAGCTTCTGCGGGGTGACCGGACGCTCTGGTCAGTTCAACCCGCGAACCAGTGATAATGTGTTGACCGGACGCTGGCAGCGTCCGATCACCACTGACCAGACGCGTCCGGTCACATTAAACCCTTACTAGAACCTTACTGTACTCGACCGAACGCTGAACCCCCAGGATCCGGTCAGTACTGACTGGACGCGTCCGGTCATAGATTCCCTTCTCTAGAACCTTACTGGAGTCGACCGGACGCTGGACTTCAGCGTCCAGTCAGTTGACCTCTCCAGCATCCGGTCGCACCGAACACAGTCTCTTGATCAAATGAACTGACCAGACCCTGCGGCCAGCGTCCGATCGCACCGGAGCCAGCGTCCGGTCAGCATTTGACCCTCCATTCACTTCCAACTCTCGATCATATGTAAATGAAGTTTGCTCCAAAGGATCTTAGGCATTCATAGGAGCTACCTAGAGCTAGTTTTAACAAGTGTGCACCACACCTAACTCACTAGACTCAACTAGGTCAAGCTACCCATCCATACCCCCCTTAGAACTAGTCCTAAACTACTCTAAGTGTCTCTCCAACTCCAATCGACACTTAGAACTAGTCATCCTTAACCTTGTCGTCAATCCTTTGAAAACCGAAATGATTTCCATCGTAGGAGCATGACAACCTCGATTGCCCAATCGATCTTCATTACCATGACCTAACTTAATTGCCTCTGCAAAATACACGTTAGTCATAGTAATCTTGTATTGACATTAATCACCGAAATCCAACTAGGGGCCTAGATGCTTTCAATCTCCCCCTTTTTGGTGATTGATGACAATACAACCTCGAGTATGTGAAAGAGTGAGGTTTTTGATGGGCTTGGTTCATATAAGCTTTTGTCAATAAGAACAAAAGTGTTAGGCAAGCTTATATGACCCAAGCCAACACAATGTACTCAAAGGATATGAATTAAGCATGAGTACAAGTAATATAGCTCATTTGCATCGGAGTATAAACGCAGAAGCAAAAAGCAAATGATCATAACACAAGTGATATGACATATAAATAATGCAAAGTAGAAAGCACACATGTCATATATCACAATCACGTAGATATCACTATCACATAGATATAATAATATGCATGAAAGTAACACACGAATGCATAATAGTAATAGTGTATCACACAAATAAAACTCCAAATGTATATTATAAGCTAATACTAGATAACTAGCTCCCCCTAAATGTTGCTCCCCCTGATTCTACATACTCGAACCCTCTCCCCCTTTGGCGTCAAACACCAAAACCTAAGGGTCGGTTGGCGAGGCTATAGCGGACGAGCCGGGCGTTGAAGTACGTGGAGCAAGATGAAACTGGGCGCCATCATCATCTAACCCTGAGCTCTGAACTGACTGACCCTCTGTGGCTGGCAATGTCTCTGAATCAGTCTAGGTCTGAGCTGGGGTAGGTGCTGCCTGTGATGCTGCTAGGACATCTGTTGTAGGATCTGAAGAGGCGACAGACGACGGGAGCCTCTGAGTAGTCACTGCGACTGGAGCTGCTGTAGAAGGACCGGCGGTATACATATGTGGCGGTGTAGGCATGCCGGTCAACTCGCTGAAGGATGCTCCAAGACTCCTGGAGACTGACGTGTTAGGCACAAAAAGCGAGGGTGACTGCTCCGATGAGAAGCCCGTGTGATATGGAGTGAACTGTGGGGCTACCACTGGTGAGGACAACCACTGGGACACCTGAACTATGGGTAAAGCAAATGGAGCTAGAGGCTGTCCCTGACTCTGAAGCCCACTGGGCTATACAGCTGGAGTTGTCATAGTGGTAGCAGGCTGAGCAAGCTGGGGCGAAGACTATGGCAGTGGGGCCCCAAGTGCTATTACTACATGCTGCATAAATCCCATGAGCTGCTGCTGCATAAGTAACTGCTGGTGCTAAAGGAGCTGCTGCTGCCGCTGGAACTCGTCCTGACGAGCCTGAAACTGTGCAAAGTTGGCAGCTGTCTCCTGAGCCTGTCGTGCCTGCTCCTGCTGCATCCGCTCAAGAATGGCAATCAATGCGGGGTCCGTCTGCGGTGCAGGTGGAGCTGAGCTAGAACTGCTGGCCTCTACATCATGTCTGCGTGGAGGCATCTGAGGAATCGGTTGATAGTCATCATCCGAACTATCACTGGACTCGGTCATCCCCTGCTGTGCCTCAAGCTGCTCCTCCTCTATAGCGGTTATGCCTTTAATGATCTTGTCCTGCTGAGCTCCTGACTCTGGAACATCTGGACGACGACTAGGCTGAGCGGGTGCCTATGGAGTGTTGTGCCTGATCCTCTGTGCCATGTTATATGCTGGAAACTCTGTGGTGGCACCCTTGTACTCTCCAACCATCTTAGGGGTCCGAACCTGCATAGATTGGAGCATTAGGAATGTAATCCAATGTGCATATGGAAGCTGTCTGCAACCCTTGAAGCCCTTAGCTATAGTATCGTCCATCTCTGATAGAAGGAGGTCCCAAATATCGAACACGGTCTGTTGCATCAGGGCGTTAAGGAGCCAGAGCTGTAAGCGAGTCAGACCCTCCCTGTATCCCAACCTAGGAAGTAGTGTCCTCCTGATAATGGCCTCTAGCACTCGCGCTGTAGGAGTCAGGTCACTCGGGTTCCTCCTCGACCCCTCACCAAAAGGCTCCTTGAAGCAATGGCGCACAAGATCAGTAGGGGGCGCCAACCCTCCATGAGGACACCTGGGAGGCTCCTGCTGTCCATAGCATACCTCATGCAATCTGATAGGCTGATCCTGTAGCCTCAGTATCTCCCGGGCCCTGAAACTCATCACCCTGTAGTCTCTGCCGTTGAATGCAAAGTGAATGAAGTTATGATGTGGGTCAACATAGAGCGATGCATAGAACTGCTGAACCCAAGATGGTACATATACTCCTGTCCGGCCAATCAGATCTATGAGCCCCGGCAAATATGACAAGTAGGGGCGAATATGCTCTCCGGTTGCTGCCACAATAGACTCTATACTGCAGACTCTCTAAGATCTGAACACTGCCCTACTGTTGAGATAAGCATTATAGAAATCCTCCTAGAGCGGTGTATAGAAACCCTCTACTGCTCTCTCATCCCTCCTCGGAGGGAACCACACATCGAACTCAACAAACCTCAGCTGGCGAACCTGTCTGGCTGTGGCGGCCCTCAAGTCAAGGTGTACCACTGGAGGCAGACCCTATGGTCTGGATGGTGGGCGTGAACCCCTGCGCTGTGTAGCTGGCCTCGCTGGACTGTAGCACTGGTACGACCAGAGCGGCGTAGCTGAGGTGCCTGCTCAGTCTCCTCGGCCTACTGGCCCTCCTGAGTCTCCTGAGCTGGCTGAGGCTCTGTTAGTGGGGGCTGCTGCTATGGCTCCTGCTGAGACTCCCCTTGATGCTGAGGCTCCTCAATAGCCAGACAACGTCCTGCCATCATGACAGTCCCAGGTGGACTACCATGAAGTCGCTCAATCTCCCTCAGTCTGCCCTACGCATCTGGTGCCAGATGATCTGCTATGACAACTCCACTACGGGCATCACCTCTCTCGGCATGCTCTGCGGCCTCAGCGACTGCTGCTGCTCTCGCTGTCTCTGCGTCGGGGTACTTGCGCTTCTTGGATGTCACCTGCTTCGTTGCCTTGCCTTTCGATCCTACAGGCTGGCAAGGTGGGGGGCTCCGATCGTCATCTCCTGGACCACCACCAACATTCTTCGTGCGAGCCATCTGATCTGACAAGAGGATGAACTACCGCTGACAAAGATCAACTGTCAAACTGACACTCCCGAGGCTTGGCCTCGATCCGTACTCGCGAGCTTGGCTCCGAGTTGTCTGACAACTGCCACAAGAACCTCAATGGCACCGACTCGCTGCACGGTGGAATAGATGGATATACAAATAAATATAATATATCTAATAGATGCGAAAACCCTTGGAAGCAAGCAATGTAGGTATGAAATTGAGACGACAGGCATGCTACCTGACGATCTGGCGATCCAAGAGAAGAAGAGACATGTCACGCGGGGGAAACCTCAGAACTGGCTGGGGCTAGGGTTGCGAAGAACTGCGATGAACCGGCGGCCCTAGATTATTTGAAATCAGTGATTTGCAATGGATTTGGGTCACAAGCAAGGCAAATTCAAAACAAGGATTAGGCCTTACCAACCAATCGAGGAGGCAAGGGCTAGGGCTTGGAACAACGACCTTGAGTGGCGCTCGGTGCCTGGGGAGCCGACGGTGGCGCTGGCACGGAGGGCGCGCGGCTGTGGTGGCGTGGAGCAGGGGCGAGCGCAGGCAGCCAGCGGTGGCACGTGGTCGCGGGAGACGCTGAGGAGCTGCGGCGGCGTGACGACGATGGCGTGGGCACGGACGAGCTCGGCGAGTTCTTCGGAGATTTGGGATTAGCGACAGCTAGGGTTAAGTCAAACGGATTGAAACCGGTTATATGAGGGTCCCCCAATGCAACAAGAAAGGAAATGGAAAAGAGTCCTGAAGCCAAACGAGATCCACTGACCGGACGCTCCGGTGGTAGCGACCGGACGCTACCACCCAGCGTCCGGTCAATTCCAGAGAGGTCCAATTCCTCTAGAATCGTGACCGGACGTGTCCGGTCAGTACAACCTATTTTTCCTTCAAACGACTGAACGCTGGATCCCTTCCTAAATGGACGCACAAACGCAGCGTCCGGTCACTCCTTCAGCAGCAGTTCACCTCCTGTGAACTGACCGGACGCTGGACAGCAGCGTCCGGTGCAGCGTCCGGTGGTCCTTTTCCAGCAAATCTTCAAAGTTCCTTCGCGCTGCCTGTTCCCAATCAAGTCCCAACTTGAATAAGATCTAAATAAACACCAATTAGGACTGATGTGAGGGACCTTTCTCAAACCCTCATATTTTTCAAAATATTTTGCCTTAGGCTATAATTCTTTTTAAAAAAAAGGCAATAAGAGGGCAAATGGAACAAAACGACAAAACAACATCTATGCATATGCAATACTTTGTAAGTAAATCTAGTTGCTTGTCAAGTTTGATCCAAGGTTAAGCTTCTTCACACGCTTTTCGGCGGTTATCTTAACCATGTTAGACAAGCCCTATATGCATTGCCAAAAATTAAACATGTTGTATATTACAATGAATGCAAGGGACAACACAAGCTCAATTTTTAGTGAAGTTGCTAAAGTCAAGTACATTGAGCTCATTCCGCAATCTACAAAATGTAGCCTCATCTAGCGGTTTAGTGAAGATATCCGCTAATTGATCTTCGGTTCTTACACCTTCTAGTGATATATCATTTTTAGCAACATGATCTCTTAGAAAGTGATGACGGATTTCTATGTGCTTGGTGCGAGAGTGTTGAACCGGATTATTTGCAAGTTTTACCGCACTTTCATTGTCGTACAAAAGAGGTACCTTTTCTAGAACTACACCATAGTCTAGCAAAGTTTGTTTCATGTATAAAATTTGTGCACAACAAGCACCCGCGGCAATGTATTCCGCTTCGGCGGTGGACAAAGCCACACTATTTTGTTTCTTAGAGGACCAAGACACAAGTGATCTACCAAGCAAATGGCACCCTCCAGATGTGTTTTTTCTATCAACTTTGCATCCGGCGTAATCCGAATCGGAATAGCCAATTAATTCAAATATAGCTCCTTTGGGATACCAAAGGCCAATGCTTGGTGTGTGCTTAAGAAACCTAAGGATTCTTTTTATGGCAATTAAATGTGTTTCCTTAGGACTAGCTTGAAATCTAGCACACATACACACACTAAACATGATGTCGGGCCTAGATGCGGTTAAATATAACAAGCTACCAATCATGGAACGGTAGAGAGTTTGATCAACCGGGTTACCTCCCTCATCTAGGTCGAGATGTCCATTGGTAGGCATTGGTGTCTTGATTGGCTTACATTCATCCATCTTGAATCTCTTGAGAAGATCTTTTGTGTATTTCTCTTGAGAGATGAAGATGCCTTCTTTCATTTGCTTGACTTGAAAACCAAGAAAGATTGTAAGCTCACCAATCATTGACATCTCGAACTCCTTCGACATCAATTCACTAAATTCTTTGCATGAGTCTTCATTTGATGATCCAAAGATGATATCATCAACATATACTTGACAAATGAAGATATGCCCATCAAGCTTCTTGGTGAATAGTGTGGTGTCGACCTTCCCAATGGTGAAGCCCTTCTCAATGAGGATGTCCCGAAGGCGCTCATACCAAGCTCTTGGGGCTTTCTTAAGCCCATATAGTGCCTTGGACAACCTATAAACATGATTAGGATATCTAGGGTCTTCAAACCTGGGAGGTTGATCAACATAGACTAGTTCATTAATAAAGCCATTTAAAAATGCACTTTTCACATCCATTTGATATAGTTTCATTTCATGATGTGATGCATATGCAAGTAGGATACGGATGGCTTCTAATCTTGCAACCGGTGCAAAGGTCTCTCCAAAATCCAAACCTTCAACTTGGGAGAACCCCTTTACAACTAGTCTTGCCTTGTTCCTCACAACAACACCTTGATCATCTTGCTTGTTGCGGAACACCCACTTTGTTTCAATGACTCTTGCACCTTTTGGTCGCTCTTCAAGAGTCCAAACTTCATTGCGAGTGAAGTTGTTCAACTCTTCATGCATGGCATTGATCCAATCTTGATCTTTAAGAGCTTCTTCTACCTTGGTAGGCTCATAGCAAGAGACAAAAGAGTGATGAGCAATAAATGAAGTAAGTTTTTGAGATCGAGTCATTACACCCTTTGATGGACTCCCTATGATGAGATCTTGTGGATGATCTTGTAGGAGAGGTGTATTTCTTCTATTGACCACTTGAGGAGGAGGTTGTAGAGCATCAACGTCTTATGCTTGTACCACCATTTGCTCATGGGAGATATGAGTATCTTCATTTTCTACTCTCCCATCTTTTTCACCATCTTGTGGCACACTTGATGAAGAAGGTTGATCAATGATTTGTACATCATCTTTATCATCTTTTGGCTTGATGTCTCCCACCGGAATGTTCTTCATAGCCTCCCTCAATGGTTCATCACCTACATCATCAAGATTCTCATGTGCTCCTTGGGAGCCGTTAGATTCATCAAATTCCACATCATATGTTTCTTCAACCAAGCCGGTGGCATGATTAAATACTCTATATGCTTTGGACTTTAATGAGTAACCAACAAGAAAACCAATATCACAACGTCTTTGGAACTTCCCTAGGTGTTGCCGCTTCTTGTAGATGTAGCATTTGCAACCAAACACTCTAAAGAATGAGACGTCCGGCTTCTTCCCATTGAGCAACTCATAAGGTGTCTTGCCAAGGAACTTTTGAAGGAATAGGCGGTTGGATGCATAACATGTGGTGTTGATTGCTTCCGCCCATAGAGCTTCGGGGGTGTTGTACTCATCTAGCATTGTCCTTGCAAGAGTGATCAAAGTTCGGTTCTTTCTCTCAACTACACCATTTTATTGAGGAGTATAAGTTGCGGAGACTTCATGTTTGATTCCAACTTCATCACAATAGGCTTCAATGTTTGTGTTGTCAAATTCTTTGCCATTGTCACTTCTAATCTTCTTGAGCTTCACTTCAAATTCATTTTGAGCTCTCTTGGCAAACTTCTTAAAGCAAGATGCAACTTCGGATTTGTCATGAAGGAAGAATACCCATGTATACATTGAATAGTCATCCACAATCACAAGACAATAGAGATTCCCTCCCAAACTTTTGTATGTTGTTGGTCCAAATAAATCCATGTGTAGGAGTTCTAGCACTCTTGTGGTTGACATGAAAGCTTTGGTTGGATGAGTATTTGCAACTTGCTTGCCGGCTTGACATGCACTACAAAGCTTGTCCTTCTCAAACTTCACATCCTTCAACCCTCTCACTAAATCATTCTTCATAAGCTTCTTGAGTGAGCTCATCCCAACATGAGCAAGTCTTCTATGCCATAGCCACCCAAGTGTTGTTTTGGTGAATAGGCAAGTCTTTAAATTTGCATCTTCGGAGGTGAAGTCCACTAGATATAAGTTGTTGTATCTAAATCCATTGAATATCACTTGATTGTCATCTACCTTGGATACAACAACCTCCTTCTCGGTGAACAAGCATTGGAAGCCAAGATCACACAATTGTCCAATGGATAGCAAGTTGAAGCTCAAAGAAGCAACATAGAGCACATTAGAGATGGAATGATCATTTGATATTGCCACTTTACCCAATCCTTTAACCTTGCCCTTTGAATTATCTCCAAATGTAATTTTCTCTTGTCCATCTACCTCTTCATCTAGTGAGGTGAACATATGAGGATCACCGGTCATACGTTGAGTGCAACCACTATCAATAACCCAATGACTTCCACCGGTCTTATAGTTCACCTACACACAAGAGATTTAAGCTTTAGGAATCCAAACTTGTTGAGGGCCCTTCACCTTCTCAACAATTGACTTAGCCACCCAAATCTTCTTAGGCCTACTCTTGTTAGGGGGTCCTAAGAACATGACTTTCATCTTTCCACTAGAATCTTTTCTAAGCATGTAGTGAGCATTGAAAGCAAAGGGTCTAGCATGCTTGGACAAGGGTTGTGACGGTGGAGTTTGATACTCATGAGCAAAGTGGCCTTCTTGTCTACACTCAAAACATCTCTTTGGCTTTGGCTTTGGCTTTGATTGTTGTTGTTGAGCTTGAGCCTTCTTCTTCTCTACACTTGCCACGTATCCAATGCCACTTCTATCCATCTTCATGACGGTGTTCATGAGTAGCTCACTTTGGAGATGCTTGCCTCTAGCAAACTTGCTCAATCCCACCTTGAGATGCTCTTTCTTCATCTTGAGCTTCTTGTTCTCTTTCTTGAGAACATCATTGTTCTTCTCTTCCTTGAGCTTCTTGTTTTCTTCTTTGAGCTTCTCATTCTCAAGGATCAACTCTTTGTCATGATCAAGAGTTTCTAGCACAATGGTGTTGTGGCTTTTCATCTCTTCAAGATCTTTCATGAGCTTTTCATTTGCATTCTTGAGCTTGACATATTCATCATAGTCATTGCACTCAACCACTTTCTTGCCTTTGCCACTAGTTCCTTGCTCAATGCTCACATCAATTAAATCATCACATGATGTAGCTATATCAATCTTAACAACATGGTTAGTAGCATCATGTGGCTCATTTGGTAAAAATTCTTGAGCAATAACAAGAGTATCATAGTTGATCTTGAGAGTAGTGTATTCATCTTTTAGCTTGTTGTGGCTAGTGATGAGCTCATTGTGCACCCACTCAAGTTTATCATGTTTATCTTTAAGCTCTTTCTTAGAAGATTTGAGCTCCTTGAGTTTGGATGATATAGAATCATTTGTTTCTTTGAGCTCAACATTAGCCTTTTCCAATGTATCACATTTAGCTAGGAGTGAATCATTTTTAGCATCAAGCTTTTCATTTTTAGCTCTACTCTTTCTAATGATCTTAGTGTATTTTCTTAGTATTTTGACAAGATCATCATATGAAGGTGAATCATCATCATCGCTATCGCTATCACTATCATCATCACTAGTATGTTCATCATCACTACTATCATCATCATTTGATACCTTGCGTTCACCCTTGGCCATAAGGCATAGGTGTGTAGAGGATGATGGCGATGGTGGCGGTGAAGATGAAAGATCAATAGCAATGGCGGCCACCTTCTCATTGTCACTATCATCATCGGATGATCCACTAGATGAATCAATGTCTATGAGCCAATCACCGATGATGTAGGCCTTGCCACTCTTCTTCTTCTTATAGAAGTTCCTCTTTTTGCCATCTCTCTTCTTATATGGCTTGTTCTTTTTCTTCTCATCTTCATCTTCATTGCTTGAGTCATCTTTCTTGCCCTTGTTCTTGAACTTGTCTTTCTTGGGCTTTGTGCATTGATGAGCTAGATGGCCAAGTTCGCCACAATTGTAGCAATCCATCTCAGAGATTGGCTTTCTTCTTGAGCTAGTGAAGAACTTCTTCTTCTTGCCGTCAAACTTGATGCCACTCTTGTTTAGCTTCTTTAGCATCTTGGCGGTCTTCTTCACCATGAGAGCAAGACTTTCTTCATCATCTTCATCACTTGAGCTCTCATACTCAAGTCTTGCTTTGCCCTTATCTTGGCTAGCTTTGAATGCTAAGTCCTTCTCTTTCTTCTTTGTAGAGGATGAGCCATCTTGTGGCATGATGTGCATGTACATCTCATGAGCATTGATCTTTCCCAAGATTTGTATTGGTGTAGCGGCGGAAAGATCACCTTGATGTAGCACGGTCACAATGTGCCCATATTTGTCAATGGGGAGGACACTCAAGATCTTTCCCACAATGTCGGATGGTGACATTTGAGTAAGTCCAAGCCCATTGACTTCCTCTACAAGAACATTTAAACGAGAGTACATCTCATTAGCACTTTCTTTGGGAAGCATCTCAAATGAATTTAGCTTTTTGATTACTAGATGATAGCGTTCCTCACGCTCACTCTTGGTTCCCTCATGGAGCGCACAAACGTTCGACCATAGTGCATGGGCATCTTTGTGGTTCCTTACACGGTTGAACACATCTTTGCAAAGGCCTCTAAAGATGGTGTTTCGAGCCTTTGCATTCCATTTTTCATAGTTAACCTCATCGCCTTGTAGGTTAATAGCATCCCGAGGTTTTGGGAAGCCTTGAGAGGCGGCTCTAAGAATACCAACGTCTAGAGCTTCTAAGTACGCCTCCATGTGGATTTTCCAATATGGAAAATCATCTCCCTCAAAGATAGGAGGAGGTCCATCCCCGTGAGACATCTTGCTCAAAGCGATTAAGCTTAAAACGTGAGCACTAGGCTCCGATACCAATTGAAAGGATCAAGATGCCCAAGAGGGGGGGTGAATTGGGCTAATTCTAAATTTTCTTGCAATAAACAAATCCTATGGTTAGCCCAATTAACCCCTTGTGCCTAGAAAAGTGTTTCTATTGATCTAACGCACAACGGACTTGCAACCTATGTTCTAAACTTACTCTAGCATAGCAATTCTACGAATGTAAAGACAAGTATTGAATTGCTCAAAGTAGATGCTCAAAGTAAATAGAGAAAGAGGAACGCGGCGATGTTTTGCCGAGGTATCGGAGAGTCACCACTCCCCACTAGTCCTCATTGGAGCACCCGCGCAAGGGTGTAGCTCCCCCTTGATCCGCGCAAGGATCAAATGCTCTCTACGGGTTGATTCTTCGACACTTCGTCGCGGCGAATCACCCAAAGCCGCTCACAACTTGAGTCGGGTCACCCACAAGCTCCGCCGGGTGATCACCAAGCTCTCAATCACCACCAAGCCGTCTAGGTGATGGCGATCACCAAGAGTAACAAGCACGAACTCTCACTTGACCACGCGAAGCCTAATGAGAAGATGGATGCACACTTTGCTACTCTTGATTCACTAATGAGGCTACTCTCTTGGATTCTCAAATCTCAATCACCTCACTAGGACCTTGCTCTTCTTGGCACTCACAAACGTGTTTCTCAGCTGTTGGAATGAGCAAAAGTAACTCCACACACGAGTGGAGCTTCTATTTATAAGGCAGCCTGAAAAACGAACCGTTATGAGCTTCTACGGGGTGACCAGACGCTCTGGTCATGTTGACCGGACGCTCCGGTCAGTTCAACCCGTGAACCAGTGATAATGTGTTGACCGGACGCTGGCAGCGTCCGATCACCACTGACCGGATGCGTCCGATCGCAGTAAACCCTTACTGGAACCTTACTGTACTCGACCAGACGCTGAACCCCTAGGGCCCGGTCAATACTGACCGGACACGTCCGGTCACAGATTCCCGTCTCTGGAACCTTACTTGAGTTGACCGGACGCTGGACTTCAGCGTCCGGTTAGTTGACCTCTCCAGCGTCCGGTCGCACCGAACACAGTCTCTTGATCAAATGAACTGACCGGACCCTACGGCCAGCGTCCGGTCGCACTGGAGCCAGCATCCGGTCAGCATTTGACCCTCCATTCACTTCCAACTCTCGATCATATGTGAATGAAGTTTGCTCCAAAGGATCTTAGGCATTCATAGGAGCTACCTAGAGCTAGTTTTAACAAGTGTGCACCACACCTAACTCACTAGACTTAACTAGGTCAAGCTACCCGTCCATAGCCCCCTTAATAGTATGGCCAAAGGAAAAACAAAGTCCTAAACTACTCTAAGTGTCTCTCTAACTTCAATCAACACTTAGAACTAGTCATCCTTAACCTTGTCGTCAATCCTTTGAAAACCGAAATGATTTCCATCGTAGGGGCATGACAACCTCGATTGCCCAATTGATCTTCATTACCATGACCTAACTTAATTGCCTCTGCAAAACACATGTTAGTCATAGTAATCTTGTATTGACATTAATCACTGAAATCCAACTAGGGGCCTAGATGCTTTCAGACTCCACCTTGGAATGCGAGATCCTCTCCTTTCTGGATGCTTACTCAGGCTATCACCAAATCGTGATGAAAGAGTCTAATCAGCTCGCAACCTCGTTCATCACCCTGTATGGTTCGTACTGCTACATAACCATGCCTTTCGATCTAAAGAATGCTGGCACCAGCTTCCAAAGGTGCTTGCAGCAATGCTTTGTCGACCAAATCGACCTGCTCGATTAGCCTGATCAAACCGAGTGGCCAAAACCAACAATCGTCGTCTATGTTGATGACATAGTGGTCAAAATGGCTTAAGCTTGTGACCTGATCATAAACTTGGCCACGATATTCACGAACCTCCGAAGGTTCAACATCAACTTGAATCCCAAAAAATGTGTTTTTGGGGTTTCAAAGGGGAAGCTGCTTGGATACATCGTGTCCAAACGCGATATCGAGGCCAACCCCGAAAAAATCATGGTCATCTCCAAAATGGGCCCTATACGCAATGTCAAGGGCGTACAAAGGCTCACCGGCTGTCTGGCCGCCCTGAGCCGGTTCATCTCCTAGCTCAGCGGGTGAGGGATGCCTCTCTACAAGCTACTCAAAAGGACAGACACATTCGTCTAGACTGAGGAAGCACAGCAGGCTTTGGAGAGCCTCAAAGCATCAATGACGCCGACCCCAATCCTCGTCAGTCTCGAATGGGGAGAACCCCTCTTCCTCTACGTCACGGCAAGCAACCACATGGTGAGTGTCGCCCTAGTCGTTGAAAGGGAGGAGCCGAGACACCACCTTAAGGTCCAATGACCTACTTCGTCAGGGAGGTACTCACCGACCCCAAGGTCTGGTACCCCAGGTGCAAAAACTCCTATATGCTGTGTTGATGGCAACCCAGAAGCTCCTGCACTACTTCACCGACCACGAAGTCACTGTCGTCACTTCATACTCGCTCGAAGACATCACCCACAACCGCGATGCCACAGGACGGATCTCTAAGTGGGCACTCAAACTCATGGGCCACGACATCAGGTATATCGCCCGTACCTCTATTAAGTCTCAGGCTCTCATGGATTTTGTCGCCAAATGGATGGAGGTCTAGCTACTGACCCCAGATGTCACCCATGAGTACTAGACGATGTACTTCGATGGGTCCATCATGGCGTCCAGCTCAGGGCTAGAGTGGTTCTGATCTCTCCTGATGGGAGTAGGCTCCGCTACGCCATCCGCCTCCACTTTTCAGCCTCAAACAATGCCATGGAGTATGAGGCCCTCATCAATGGACTACGCATCGCCATCGAGCTTGGCGCTACGCGACTCTACATTCGTGACGACTCAGAGCTAGTCATGAAGGAGTCCTCCTACAAAAGCTCCCTCATGGTAGCATACTGCCAAGAGGTGCACAAGCTTGAGGACAAATTCTAGGGGATCGAGCTGCATCACGTCCCTCGAAAGGACAACGATGCCGCTGATTTTCTCGCAAAATTGGCCGCCAGGTGGGATCCATCTCCGAGCGGGGTCTTCATCAATGACCTCCACGAGCCATCCGCCCGCATCCTAGAAGGTCCAATCCAGACACACCCCGACGCCAACCTAGCGCTCGAGGGCTACGACCCCAATGCCAAACCGACGCTCGGGGGCTCCGACCCTAGTGCCTCCATGATGACATCGCCGTGTTGGCACTCGAACCGACTAGCGAGCGCCTCTACTCGCCTACCTCCTCGAGAAGGTTCTCCCACCTGAAAGGACTGAAGCTCGATGGATCGCTCGATGTGCCAAGATGTTTGTCGCCATTGGTGATGAACTCTACAAGCGAAGTCCATCAGAGGTACTCATGAAGTGCATCCCTACCAACCAAGGAAAACAACTCCTCCTCAAGGTCCATGCCGGAATCTGCGGACATCATGTGGCCCCATGGTCGCTAGTTGGAAAAGCCTTTTGCTAAGGTTTTTACTAGCCCACCTCACTATGAGATGCAGAGGAGGTCGTCCATAGGTGCGAGGGATGCCAGTTCTACGCACGACAAACTCATTTGCCAGCATAGGAGCTCCAAACCATCTCCATCACCTGGCCATTTGTGGTCTGGGGCCTCGACATGGTAGGACCCCTCAAAAAGGGCCCAGGTGGCTTCACTCACCTACTCGTAGCGGTCGACAAGTTCACCAAGTGGATAGAGGCCAAGCCCATCACCAACATCCGTTCGGAGGAGGCAGTCAAGTTCTTCCTCGACATCATCTATCGGTTCGGTGTTCCTAACTATATCATCACTAACCATGAAACTAACTTCACCGGGAAGAAGTTCCTGGACTTTAGTGATGGATATGACATCAAGATCGACTGGGCCTTGGTCAGACATCCACGAACTAACGGTCAGGTCGAGCGTGCCAATGGCATGGTCCTCCAAGGACTTAAGCCATGTATCTTTGACTAACTCAACAAGTATGCCGGGCTATGGGTTGCAGAGGTCCTAGCGATCCTCTGGAGCCTGAGAATGACCCCAAACCGACCCATAGGGTTCACACCCTTCTTCCTAGCCTACGGAGCTAAAGCAGTGCTGCCCTCCAACATCGACCATGACGCCCCAAGAGTGAAGCCTTTCAACCGTGACCGAGTCATGGAGGCTCAGCAGGACGCGGTCGACCAGCTTGAGGAGGCCCGTGAGATGATCGTCATCCGCTCCTCTTGCTACCAGCAGACTCTTCGTAGGTACCACGAGAGGAAAATCAGAGGAAGGATCCTCCAGGTTGGAGACCTCATGCTTCGAAGGACCCAATCGACTAAGGAGAAGCACAAACTCTCTCCACCATGGGAAAGACCCAATACGGTGACCAAAGTGATCCAATCGGGTGCCTACCGACTGAAGGATGACAACGACGACGTTCTCACCAACACTTGGAATATCGAACAGTTACGTCGTTTCTTCCCCTTAAATTCAGTCTTTACCGTTTTCTTTCAATTCAATGTTCGCTCCCGCAAAAGCACCCTGGCCCGAACACTTTCGGCCTAGGTCGCTCGGGGGCTCCACGAGGGTGCGATACCATCTCTCTTTTTTACTATCTTATAATAAATATTTTTCTACCCAAACGAAAGGGTAGTCTGTTCCTTTAATTACCTTATGTAACTATGCTTCAACATTCCAACCGGCCGCACCCCGCCTCTACCTATGGTTATGGGCAGCTGAGCCTCGCGGGCCATGCCTAGGCTCTTAAGGTTGCAACCTATGGGATGAACGGGCAGGTGCAAAAAAGAAAGAATAAAAAACAGAGCTATGCTAGGGTAAAAACAAGGAATGAACGGGACAAGCTTCCCCGAACGAAGTAATTCATTACAAAACGAAGATTGATGTATTCGTCAATACAACTATTCACATGGGGCTCCCCCATGAATTTACACTATTACATCTGCTAGCTACTTCTACTATGGCCACCTGGCGACATCGGCTGATGACATGACCGGCGAAGATAAAGGTCGCTCGCCCCCTGACGGGGCAACGCTCGGCTCGGATGGAGCTTCTGACCCGGCCTCCACTCCATCCATAGGCTAGGTGACGTCTTCTTGATGCACGCCTTCAGCCACGCTCGCACGACGAGCCTCCATCACCCACTATGTGGAGACTTGCTTGGCCACCAAACTGTGCATGTGGCAGCAAGCTTTCCCTGAGCGCATTGATGGTGTCTATGCTCCAATCATTGGCATACCCTCTATAGATGGCGGCAAAGTCCAGGTCCAGGTGTCTTCCGAAGGCAGGCACCAAGTACCGCAACAAGTTCATAAGTTCATGGGCATCATCTAAGAGCGTTTACTACCACCAGACATAACCACCACCGCAAGGGCCCTACCCGGTTCTGCTCCCTCGACTTCGGCGAGCGTAACAGGTACCTCAAGGGAGTCGCACCCATAGATGCTTAGTAGAAGAGCATGGAGCTCCATACTTTCCCATATAGATGGGGCAGCTCCTGGACAGGGACGCTGCCTACCGAAGTATGGCCACCATGGCTGGAGGATATCTCTGACATCACATCAAACTTTATGAACTGGCCAACCTGAGCAGCTGTAACACCTCGGGTGTTTAAATATTAAAATCTGACATGTCATCATATGCATTGCAAAGCATTTGGCATTTGGTGAAAACTTTGATATGTATTTACTAAAACAAGTTTACATTTGTGTAATGAGTGTTGAATTGCATTGTTTGACTCAAGTTTAAAGTTTGTCTGGGTTTTGGATTTTTCGAGAAAACCCCGCTTTTCAACATGTAAACCCTGCCCTGAAAATCCATTTCAAAATCTAAGCATATTTTGGGGTTGAGCCTTAAAGAAAAAGTGTAGAGCTTGACTAGTTAAGCAAAGTTTATCTTTGGAGTTTTTCAAGTTATTTGGAAAAACTAGGAGTAATTTGAAAAGGCATAATTCGTTAAATATCCCCTATTTGAATTTAAAAGATCATTTCAAAATCTAGACTGAATTAGGAGATGGTTATAGAAGCAAAGTTGTAGAACTTTTGATTTTGAACAACTTTTGTTTTTGGAGATTTTTGAGTTGTTATGAAAATTTGAGAGTAATTTGTGAAATTTGGCGAATGGCAATTCTGTAATTTCGATGAACAGTGTTCACCGCCGAAGCTACATTGCCGGCGAGCTTCGGTTGGCTTCCAGTCGCGTGCGTGGCTGTCTGGGCGTCGCGCTGGCGTGGTGAAGGCCACAACGCAGCTTCCTTGAGTTTCCTGGCCATCCTTTTTAGCCTGAGCCGCCATCGTCGTTGCCCTTCTCCCTTGCTCTGTTTTCCCGTCGCCGCTGCTCCACTCTGGTGAGCCCGTGCCATCGTTGTCGTGCTCCACCGTCGCTGATAAGCTAGTCCCAGCTCCGCCTTAACCTTACGTGTCTAACCGACCCACCAATTCAGATTATCTCCACCGGAAACTCGCTGTCCACGTCTTTCTTCTTCGCGGCCGGCGACCTTCCCGTCGCAAGCGCATCTCCGTGGCCAGCGCCCTCCGGTGAGCTGCTGTCCTTGCTCTATGTACCTATGGCTTCGTCTTGATACTGTGGTGCTTACTCCATAGTTGGTTGTTCATTTTGACCACTGCAGTCGCCGGTACACCATCGCCGACGACGTTTTGCTCAGCCGTGCTCGCGCTGATCGTCGAACCCCCTTGCTGTTGCTCCTCCGGCTCGGTCTTTGGCTCCAACGCGTTCGGGGTGAGCTCCTGATGCTTCCTGTGTCCTTTGTTTAATCACTACCGCACTGGTGTCACCGGCGTAGCATGGCCGTGCCGTCGTGTCTGCCATGGCCGCCGTGGTGCTTGGTCCAGTTAGTGTCGAGGCTCGTTTGTGCCACCAATCGGAGCGTAGTGGTGTAGGGAACGTGGTAGTGCTTTCACCATCACCGTTAGTCTCACCGGCGGCGAGAATTCGCCGGTCAGAGCCGTCGCTGCCGTGGTCAACGTCGGAGGTTGAAGATGACATGTGGGACCCGAGTGTCAGTGACTCAGCGTTCTAAGTGGATTTTCTATTTTTCAGAATTAAATGAATAGTGCTATAATTTGTTATTTTTGTGTAGAATTATTTAGAGCTCCAAAAATTATGAAAATTTTTGTGTGAATTCTCTATGATGTATAGTATATAACAAAAATTTGAAATATTGATTTTCAATATTTTTGGGGTATGATAAAAATTGCTCAATTAATTAATAAATGACTTTCCATGATTTTTCTAGGCTTAATTAATTATCCAAAAATTATGAAAATTGTTTTGCCACTTAGTTATCATGTAATTAACATTTACAAAAAATTTTAGCTCAATCAGAATAAGTTGATTTATTTCATAATTCTGAATTAAATAATTAATTCATAAAAGCAAATAGTAACCTTTAATGATTTAGGTTTTTTTTGAAATTTTGGATTGAGTGATGACCTTGGGTCATTAGTTGATGATGATCCTTGGCAATTGATGTATGTGTTATGAAAAAGTTGTTTGACTTGCAACTGTACCGCGAAGGAAAGTTGTATTCAAATTGTTAATTTTGCATCCATCATCGAGCATCATGTTTCGTATTCCACATCATGTTAAACATGGCATTGTTATTACGTGTAGTGAACGAAGGTGAAAACGTGGTAGTTAATCAAGCTGTTGAGGAGGTTAATCCGTCTGTTGAGGTCGGATCGAATCCTTGTGTAACGTCGCAGGAACCGGACTTTTCCGTCAACGAAGGCAAGCCCCGGATGCATACAACCCTACCTTGTGTTTTATAAATTAATTTCGCTTTTGCTTTCCGTTACTGCATTAAGTGATTAGGAGTTAAGTAAGAGCCTAATTGGTGCATTACCACCATTGTTATTCCATATTTACCATATTACCAGTTTTAAACTCGTATATGCCTAGTTTTGCTTAGCTATGCGTAGAACGATGAAAGTCAGGTGACTACCTGCCACCTGCAAGTTTTAAATGGAACATTGGTCAATATTGTTAGCATGTGATATGGGAATGTGGAGTAATAAATCTAGACCGGGCGGACTCGGTGAGTGTGAGCCACAAGACATGGAGGTCTTGTGAGCGGGGTCTTTCCGCCTGTGTCGATTAAGGCACGTCCGTTGTTGAATTGCATGAGGTGAGAATTTGTAGTACTAACCACATACTCTGGTAAGCCTTTACTCGGCTATTCTATTATGAGAATGGCTACTCGCGCACTAGGAGTGGAGAGATGGCGGGAATAGCGTGTACCCACGTGGCTATGGGCTGGAATGGTGGAGTACTGTATTCTCGGGTGGCGTGGACCCGTTCTTGTTTTAGAGGATCCGAGGGTAGGTTGGTATATGTAGGTCGGGGACCTGCATATGTCGTGTGGTCTGGAATCCCCAGCTGGGTTGTTTAATCGGTTCGAATCATCGTTGCTCCTCGGTTATGGAGACTCAACTCACTGTTCATCATCGTAGTATTAATAACCGAAACTTGAATAAGGCTTGTGAAGGTGTTAGATATGAAGTTTCATGATCTTAGTGCGGATCGTGTCAGCTTTGTATATAATTCTCGAGAAGTTTTCTATATAAAGAATGTTGTTAAAAGAGCTTTTACGCAAAAGAACTTTGATCATTGTTAAAGCTATACCTTGAATCCCTGAGCCTGCATTACTGAGTTTATCAGTTAATATTTCGGATAAGTCTTGTTGAGTACTTTCGTACTCAGGGTTCGTTGACCCCTTGTTGTAGGTGAGCCTCATGAGCAGATCTGTTTTGGATCATGCTGCATGACTATTGTTCGTTCTGACGACGAGAAGTAAATGTGTGATCCTTGGGCAGGATGTTTATTTTGTGTGTTAAGTATATGTTAATTATGCCACTCCACTACTACTATGGTTTGTAATAATTATCGAACTTAGTTGTAAGGTTTGAAACAACTGGTTTGTAAACTAAGTTATCATAAGACTTCCGCTATTTTACTCTAATGTATATATTTGAATAAATGTTGTAATACTGCAATGACTCTGTAACGTGATCCTGCTCGGAAATCGTGGATGATTCGGGGTTCCCCGAGGACACCCGACAGTCTTTTTAAGTTAATGGAAACATATGCATAGATGTCAAAGGTCATCGGACAGTGACAGATGCATGTGGGCCCTATAACTTAGGAGGTTCTACCACAGCAGCTGTAGGCGCGAAGCCCCCCACTGGAATGATCCTGGGCGGCTCCCCCTCCGACAAAGCTCGCTCGGAGAAGAGCCATCGGAAGAAGTCCACGTGCGGCTCCATCCCGAGGAAGGCCTCGCATACGGTGACAAAGCCGACAATATGCAGCACCCCAGTCGTGTTGAGATGCTACAGCTCTAGGCCCCACTCATTGAGGAGCCCACGCAGGAACCAATGTGTAGGGTATCCTAGCCCATGCTCATGGAAGGCGAGGAAGGAGGCAACCTCGCCAGCCCGAGGCCATGGAAAAGCCTCCCCCGTGGGAGCCCTCCAGTACACCACCTCCTTTGGTGGTAGCACCCCCTTCTCGGCAAAGGTGGCCAACACCGACTCACTCACAACGGATGACCTCTAGCTCGACATTGCGCTCCGGATTCACGAATGGATCTATGAGTTTCTCTTCTCCCTCGCTCTCCCCTTTTTCTCCTAGGAACCGCCACGACACACAAACGCTCTAGGCAAAGAAAGAAGGAGGAAAGGTAGTAGTTGGGGAATAGGCGAAGGAACGGGACTAAAGCCCTCTCTTTTCTCCTATTTAAAGAGGAGGCACAATAGTTGAGGAAAGGCGAGGGATTGGGGCGATAAACCCTCTCCCTTC
This sequence comes from Miscanthus floridulus, assembly GCF_019320115.1. Taxonomy (NCBI): domain Eukaryota; kingdom Viridiplantae; phylum Streptophyta; class Magnoliopsida; order Poales; family Poaceae; genus Miscanthus; species Miscanthus floridulus. The sequence goes on along the minus strand of NC_089584.1, from coordinate 92,679,133 downwards.
CCCCATTCAATGGGGATGGGATACGACAGAACACGCCCTGACCGATGGGACGCACCCTGCCCGACGAGAAGGTGCCTGGTCAGACAGGATGTGGCCTAGGTATGGCCCACCACTACCGCACGCCGGGCGTGAGAAGCAAGGCGCAACTGCATGTAGGCGGCCCTCTGCCTTCCCAGGCAAGACTTGGAAGGGCCCAACAACAGGATCTCCACCCAAGAGAGACCAACAGGCTTGCTGAGTCGATCGGACGGCTCAGGCAAACGCCGAGAGACAGGTATGGAGTAGAGGGATGCCCCATGTGGGCCATGCCGACTCCATCACAAACGACGAGCGCGGATCCCGGTCGAACATATCCGATAGGAGCTCCTCAAACCCCGTCACTCAAGTCATCAAGGTAACATTACCAACCCCACTATTTCTTTATATGATCATTCATTCATCAGTTGTCATTCATACATTCATACACGCATTCACACATTCATCCATGCGCGTATTCATTCATCCCATACATCCAAAGCATCGCATATGCAGTTAAATGCATCACAACGCTCCGTATTGCGTCACGAAGCAGCAGTTGCCTCATTCAACATGAGCAACGACCGACCGGGGTTCGAAGGCCGGCCCACGAAGGGCTTGAGGGCACCCCATGTCAAACAGAGCCAGGGGAGAAAACGTAGATGAGCCCCAGTGGCCCTCACCCAATCTTCTCCGAAGCAGACAGGGTCATCTCAACCTTCTCATTTGATCCTAACCTCGAGCCATGCCCACAGAATCTCCATCGAGGGGAGGCCAGCGGGCTACCTGGGTCGGTCTCTGGAATGACCCAGGCATCTACCGAGACATGGGTTAAGGAGCAGTGGAATGCCAAATGAGGGCTATGTCGACCCCATCATGAACGACGGACCTAGATTTCACTCGATGTGACCATTAGCGAGCTCACCGAGCGCGTCACTCGAGCCATCGAGGCAAGCGACGTTAGCTCAGCCCCCTCAGTTGCGAAAACCGCGGACGGGGTAAAGCACGAAAACTCAAACCGACCCCTACCAAGCATAACGAGGCTCGGGGGCTCGGGACGCCCAAACACCTTGGCATGACCTCGGCTGCCTTGCCCCGTTCGACGCCTAGACCCACGACTCCAACTCGCCCGATCCCTCGGCTGCCCCTTGGCACGCCCGATGCCTTGGTCCGTGACTCCGACTCGCCTGATCCCTCGTTGCGCCCAACGCATGGACCCGCGACTCCGACTCGCTCGATCCCTCGTTGCGCACCGCGCCAGGATCCGTGACTCCGACTCACCTGATTCCTCATTACGCCTAGCACCTAGATCCGCGACTTCGACTCGCCTGATCCCATGGCTCGTCCGCACCTAGATCCATGACTCTGACTCGCCCGATCCCTCGTTGTGCCCAGTGCCTAGATCCGTGACTCCGACTTGCCCGATCCCTCTGTCCCTCGGCTGTGCCCAACGCCTGGGTCTGCAAGTCCATTTCGCCCGATCCCTCGGCTAACCCTTGGCGCGCCCGATGCCTTGGTCCGCGACTCTGACTCGCCCAATCCCTCGTTGCGCCCAGCGCCTAGACCCACGACTCCGACTCGCCCGATCCCTCATTGTGCCCCGCACTTGGATCCGTGACTCCAACTCTCCTGATCCCTCATTGCACCTAGGGCCTGGATCCTTGACTCTAACTCGCCTGATCTCTCAGCCCGTCCAACGCCTAGATACGCGACTCTAACTCGCCCGATCCCTCGTTGCGCCCAGCGCCTAGATCCACGACTCTGACTCGCCCAATCCCTCTATCTCTTGGCTGCGCTTGACGCCTGGGACCGCGAGTCCGTCTCACATGATCCCTCGGCTACGCCTAATGCCTAGGTCCGCGAGTCCGTCTTGCTCGATCCCTCGCTGTCCCTTGGCTGCGCCCGACGCCTGGGTCCGCGACTCTATCTCGCTCGATCCCTCGGCTGTCCCTCGGCTACGCCCGACGCCTGGGTCCATGACTCTGTCTTGCCCGATCCCTCGACTATCCCTCGACAGCGCCCGATGCCTGGGTCCACGATTCTGTCTCGCCCGATCCCTCGGCTGTCCCTTGGCTACGCCCGACGCCTAGATTCGCGACTCTGTCTCACCCGATCCCTCGGCTGTCCCTTCGCCTGGATCCATGACTCTGTTTCGCCTGATCCCTCAGCTGTCCCTTCGCCTAAATCTACGACTCTATTTTGCCCGATCCCTCGGCTACGCTCGATGCCCTGGTTGATGACTCTGTCTCGCCCAGTCCCTCGGCCACGACCAAACGCCTGGGACCATGCTCCTGGAAATGATGGGCCAGAAACTAGAAAAAAGAGGCTACGCCCACCAAGGTGCACACACTCACGCCCACTGACAAAACCCCCTAGGCGAGGGCTCGGGGGCTACACCCGTGGGTGTGCTCATGTGCACCCACTGTTGAAACAAAAAAAATCCCCCACTGGCAACATAAATCCCCCAGATGATTCTACCTAATCGCCCGAGGGCTCGGGGGCTACACCCACGGGTGCGCTCGCGCGCACCCGCTGTCAAAGACAAAAATCCCCAGACGATTCTACCCGAATCGCCCGGGGGCTCGGAGGCTCCTGTGGGGTTCATAAACCCGGGGTTCCTCATGGACCTGCTTCCCAGCAAAAGCTCAGCCCAGCAGACGACGTTGCGAATGACGCGCAAATCCTGGGCCGGCCCAAAAACCTAACGACAGGCCAGAAGGGCGATCCAATCTCTGACCAGAAGGCCTGGCCAAGAAGGAACAAACGCTCGCTTCCAACTCCGGCCCGCCTCTCCGACCGAAAGGCATCGCTTCCGACTCCAGCCCGCCTCTCTGACCGGAAGGCCTGGTCGAGGAGGAACGAGGCTCGCTTCCGACTTCGACACGCGTCTCCAATCGAGGATGCACCTCACCTCTACTTACAGCTCTTCTCTGACTGGCGTAGTCGGAGCCAACTGGGACCAACCGACTAGGGACGCCCGCTCGGTGAGGACCCAGGAAATGAGCGGAGCAAGTAAAGGCATGGCGCTCAAGTCAACCGCAATACCAAGAACCGTACCCTGTACACCTGCAACACAATACCAATAGGGCATGTCAGATGGGTGCCCTGCCACCTTCCTAGCATGTCAGAGCCCCAACAGTGTTGTGGGCGCCGACGTTTGCCCTACAGTGTTGTGGACGTCCTCAACTCCCATACCAAGTGAACACGGTAAAACCCCCCACATGCCTCTAGGCTTCAATAGTATGGTAGGCGCCGATATCTGCCGTACCAGAAGAAGACGACGGAACCTCCCACATACATCTGACATTAAAAACAGTATTGTGGGCGCCTACAATCATCTTGTACCCGACGATGTGGGCAACAAAACTTAGAAGATGTATTCTCTCTCCCTAGCTTGTAAGGCCGTCCCCTTCATCTATAAAAGAGGATGCGCTCTCTTCCAATACGGATGGATACATGGGAACTCTAACAAAGAGGACTCGAACGATTCGAACAACCAACGATCGATTCACCCTCTGTTAGCTTTAGACACTCTAAAGCTACATAGAGCACACGCTCGAATACTTAGCGCACGTAGGGGCTCCCGTCACTCTCGGCCCTTCGGTCCGGAGTCCTACCGGACCTCTTGCACCCCCATCTTTCTCCCTCTCGTTTGTAACCCCACAGCAAACTTTGAGCACGTGAGCTCAGGAATAAAGTCACCGACCGACTCAAACTGGACGTAGGGCACGTTGCCTGAACCAGTATAAACCCTGTGTCATTGAATGCTAGGCCACATCCGATCACAACGGACGGCAAAACTACAAAAAAAATTACGTGTTGGTTACTTTCTGCACCGACACAAAGAGAAGAGATGAATTCTCAGTACCGAGAACGACGTCTCATCCCAATATATACATGTGTCGCATCACAACTATGGTAAGTAATTAGCCGTGCAATCACAACATTAACATGATTGACCTACCATTAGTCGACTAGAGCAATTAGAGCAATCACTATTAATATGAGAATAATTGCCTACCAAAATAGGTCCGCACAATTTTCTCCATGCATATAATATAAAAATATAAATATTTATAATTATTCCGTCCACATTTACGACACTAAAGCTCTCCCCGAAATAGAAGGAATGTAATCACCGTCGTCGGACACCCGCTAATCTCTCTGTCACTCCATCACGCGCACGTACAGACCCACGCCCACGTACAGACCCGGGCTCCAAATGTAAAAAAGGAAATCAAATCAGAAAAAGAAAACCGCGCTCGAAACGAAATCCGATACGTGCACCAGACCACGCGCAAAAAGATGACGTTCACTAATTAATTCCAGTATGTTTTCGCAAAAAAAGTAATTCCAAAATGTATGTGATAACTTTAGAGGTGAAAGTGATGCTGAAAATTTTCTGCTCCCCTCCTATCTGAATCCGAATTTTGAAGACATAGAGAATTCTTTTAATGTACATACGGATACGAATAATCTGAATCAGGTTGTGTGTGGATGCGAGATAGGATATGCAGCTAGCAAAATTAAGTGGATACGGATTATCCGAAGTTTTGAATAGGATATCCAAAAATTTATTCTCCTAAACTAAAACCTAGAGGAATTCAGATTTTAAAAACACTTGGCGTCGAAGTGTTTGACTCCATCACCCCATTAGCGATTTTTGTAAAAAAAACATATTAAGTGTTAATTGTGTCGTTGGCCACTTGGCCGTAGGCGTGACAAAAATTCTTGGCCTCGTGCAACGCACGGGCATATCTATATCTATATAACTAAAAAATAGTGTTATTGCCATTGTCGCCATGCCCCGCTCGACCCACTTGCGCTGATGACATCACCCCGCTCGCTCAATCCGGATTTATTAATTTCTAAAAATAATGAAATCCATCGTAATAAGCTTGGGCAAAAATTTGTGCTGCCATGCAACGCACGGGCATGGTCTACTATTAATGCGAGAATAATTGTCTGCCAAAATAGGTCCGCGTAATTTTCTCTATGCATGCAAAAATATCGAGTAGCAAAAGAAAGCAGCGGACTTGCAAGGTCGAGGCAAGAAATCGCTGGACTATTTATGTAGAGTGCGTGGATTTCTTCATTTTTCTCTCCCCAATAGCTTCAACTAGTAGGAGATAACTTAGCCATTTAAGTTGGTCTCACTCCCTCTAGAGTAGCAATGTGAGACTAAAGTCTCCTGCCATACCATGTATGTGTGAGTGGGTCTTTAGGATTTATCTGAAATTATTATTTGGGTCATCCCAAATCTTCTAACAGAAGCTCATTTTGCTACTGTTGCTGTGTTGCAGGCTTTCAGCTAGTGCCATAGTGATGGTGGTGCTCACCTGAGAGGGCAAGCGGAAAAGAGTATGTAGGTGAGAAAACTAATTTCCCTTTTCATTATCCAACTTTTTTTATATTACGTATCTGTATTTCTTAGATAAGGAAAACATAGACGTACAGATACAGAAACATACATATAGGATATAGAGGTAGCTGTGTCAGCCAAACTTCACAAAGGACCCTAAACAAAAGAGAAAACACAGAGAAGTCCCTCGATCCTTCGAGGACCTCCAGAAGCTAGTCTCCTTGCCGCCGGCCATCACCGTCGGAGAAGAAGACGAGCACCGTGAACTAGAGAAGCCCCCTCGCACAGTGGCTTTGATCGGAGTCGAAGTAGATGAAGCCATCGGCGGTTGCCCATCGACCGAGGCAACGCCCCAATCCCTCTAGCTCCTGGATCTGAGCTTGCCGTCGACGACCACCGCCGCCGAGGAAAGAACGAGCCAGATCCCGCTGCCGAACAACCACAACTAGCTCTGTCCCCTTAACCGAAAGGCCAGTAGCATCTCCGTCTGCCAGAAACGAAGACTTACCGGCCCTGGACTCCTGTACAGGTCTCGTCGACCTCGCCGTTGGCGACGGAGTAGGTTGTAACACCTCGGGTGTTAGCCTTGCATAACTTGACTTGCATAACATGAGCATGAGCATCAAGCATTCATAAACAAGCATTTACAATTGAAACATTGGATTGAAACATCTGCAACATTTGCTTGTTATCGCATGTTTCTTTGAACATATGCAACTTTTCTCATTATTTCATGTCTCCATGTGTATATGCATATGATCATGAGTGTATACATGTAGATGGTTGATTTGAGTCACAAAAATATATTGGCAATGCATAGGTTAGCAAATGGAATATGGTTCATGAATGTCATTTCCCATGATCAAGCCTTAAGTCATGTTTCATGTGATTACTTTAAATAGCCCTATGAGTGACTAATACATGAAATGATTGAATGACCTTGCAAATTGCTTAAACATGTTTAGTATATCATTATGAACAACTTTGATATTCATGGTTAGGGGTAATTAGGTCATTAAGCCATGCTTTGAAGTGTATCATCATTTAAAAGTGACATGTTTGACCAAATTTGAACTAGGTGTTAGAGACCTTGCATGGAGGAGATCACTAAAGCAAAGTTGTAGTATTTGCTATAAGGAACAACTTTTATTTTTGGGTCATTAACTGATTTAGCTTCTAACATGCTTGAATTGGTCTCACAAGAATCAGCAAAATCAACCTTTCGACACTTATGAAATTTTGCTAAGTCCTTGATCACTGACAGCCTGACAAACCCATCTTAGTGATGACATTACTCGTTATTGGTTGAGAATTAGAGCATGATCTTTGAACAAGAGTTGTAGCTGGTACATGGGTCTACAAATTTTGTTTAGGACGATTGCACGATGGAGCTACGGTTTAGCGGAATAATCATCGTCAAAACTCGCTGTCAGGCTGATCGTCGCGTTCACTGACGAACTGAACGAGCGATTTAGTGGCCGACCACCGGCAGGCCGCGCGTCACCGGCGCCTCGCCGTGTGTGGCCAGGGCAGGCCAGTACGCGCCTTCACCTCTCCTGCACCCGCCCGCACTCAGCCGCGCCCTCAGTTTCGCTTTCCCGGCTCTCCTTCACCATTCACCTCGCCCGCAGCAGCTGCAGCCTCGGTGCCGAGAGCCCGCCATCGCCGTTGAAGGCGCCAGCTCGCGCCTAGCTCCTCCATCCCCACCGTAGCCCTCCACCGTCTTCCCAGCAACCTACCGCGTCCAACCGTGCCCACGGTTTGAGCTCGGTAAGCTCCAGCCCCGCACACCGCCTCACCGGAGCTCCGCCGCCACCTTCGTCGCCGTGGTCAGACCCAACCAGACCACCCCAGGCCACGCTCGAGCGCTAGCTAGGTTCGTCGTGGCTCGGTGATGCTCGGCGTAGCGTTTGATCGAGTCGCCGTAGCTTCCACCGGCGTAACGCCGTCGACCCGCACCTCCGCCCCGCCATGGTCGCAGCCGCCGTTGCTAGCATCGACGAGAAGGCCACCCACGTAGCTCAATCGATGCGCCAGGTCGAGTAGATCATCGTGTGATGATGTCACCGCCGGCAAGTTCGCCGTCGGCAAGCCTTGGCCGCGCCACCGTAGCACAGCGTAGCTGCCCTGTTTCGGGTCGATGACATGTGGGGTCCTCTGACCGATGGGTCCCACCAGTCAGCGGCAGTGAGAGTATAGGCTAGTTCAAAATATTCCAGATCTTGAGTTGTTTTGTGATTTTTATATCTCCAGTTTGGTAGCTTCAAAAATTGTGAAATAAATTTGGTGTGTTCCTTAGGAAGTGTAGTATTTAGGAAAAATATATTCTTGACATTTACAGTAGAAATTTTGGGAGATTTAAATGGAGATTTGAAATGTGTTTTTGAATGCATGCAAACTTGTTTATTTTATATCTAGAGTTTCTGTGCTCCAAAAATTATGAAATTTTTGTGGTAAGCTAGTCTTAACATATAGGAGCTCTGGTAAAAATTTGAGGATCAGTGCATGGGTAGATTTATAGTTATAGATTTTTCTTTTATAAATAGTTAATCCTTGTATGAATTTTTATAAATTATTTATGAATCCAAAATTCATGAAATGTGTTGGGGATAATCCTAGTACCATAAGGATGCTAAGAAAAATAGGAAATCTGTTGCTTGACACTTTTCACTAGGGTTTTCTATTTATGCTACTTTAAGCCTTTCTGTCTTGTCATTTTTGTATAGAATGTTTTACTGTATAAAATGGCATGAAACTTTTACAGTAGTCCTTTAGTAACATTAGTAAGGCACTGTAAATTTTTAAGAATTTTTTATGCACATTTTATATATATTTATTATTTAACCTATGTATCCAAATAAAATAATAAAGGCATATAAAGAAATAGTTTGGGCTTTACCATTATATTTTCTTGAATGTATTTGGTATGCTTAAACTGTTGGTAGGCTTTATGTTGTCAAACTTTGAGTGATTACATGAAGTAGAAGTATTGTTGCTTAAAATGCAAATTTAAAAGGATTCCGGACAGATTCTGTAGTTTGATAAGTTGCATGATAGGGATGATGTTTGCTGTAAAAATGGTTAATAACAAAGTTGTAGATAATTTGATAAGCTTTCCAGAAAGTCTAGGATCACTGCATTTGGATTAGTAGAACTCCAGTTATGAGTGAAACAAGTAGCTGCTGTTTTGTGATATAGTAGATGCATTGTGGAAGTAGTTAATTAATTAATCGAGAAGAGATATGCACCTACTCAATAAACATGATGCACTTGTTAACATATATGCATTCACGATATCTTATGCCATATTCATGCATCTAGGATCGGAGGAAGAAATAACGTTGCTGGAATTCGACGAAGCAGAGGAAGGGGACCAGCCGGAGAATCCTCAAGTCGCAGCTCCCGAAGGCATGGAGCAGAATCCTAAAGAGCTTCCGGAGTGCCCTGACCACCGCCCTACTTCTTTTCTAAAAGGCAAGCCCCAAAGCATTCTAAGTCTCCCCGTATTTTACAAATATTTACTTGAGTATTTATGATTGATGCATTAGGTTATAAGAGTTGAATGGAACCACTTGATGCATATAAATTCCTTGTCCAGATATTACACCTTTAACCGGTATAGGTCTAGGATCGAATATATGCTTAGCCATGCTTAGACCAGCAGAAGTCGGGTGATGTCCTGTCACCTGCGAGATATAGGTGGATACTGGAGCATGGTTGGCTATATTTGCTATCGTGGAACAGAACCATAGGGTAAAAGAAAATCGAGACCGGGCGGGATGACGATAGAGAAGCAACAAGACATGGAGGTCTTGGGTGTGGATCTATCCCTGTCTGTGTCGATTAAGGACCGTACCGTTGTTGACGCTTCTGACAAGATTGAACGCATGCCTCTCACTTAGCTGGCCGGATAACTCGTTCTGACCACGAAGCCGAGTAATTCAACTCAGGGCGGGATCCGTTCTATTGTGCGCTCCTTTCGGGGAACGATCAGACTGAGCCCAAGGGCAGGCTAGGCCTGAACGTCCTGGCATCTGGTGTTCCAGATTGTGCGGCGCGGTACGAACCCGCAAAATGTAGACCTAAGTTGTACCAAAGGTGACCTAAGGCTGCCTTCGCGCGGTATGCCTGGGTTTGTGTTAGGAATAAATTCCCAGCTGGTTGAAATCGATTCGAATCGCCGTCTCTCCCGGATAGTGAGAAACTTGGCTAGTCCCAACATCGTAGTAACTGTGTTATGGAACATGATGGTTCGAATGAATATGGAATTACAATACCTGCTATGGTTACTATTGTATGCTTTTAAATTGATATACCATATGTTTGGCACAGGATAGTTGCTAATCTAGAGATGGATAGTATAATTAACTTGATAAAGGAATCGTAATTGTACCACCAAGTCAATTGCCTTTATGCAAAATGTTGTCAAGCTACGTCCACTTATACAGCCTTGCATAATCCTTGGAGTCATTTTATTTCTGGTTCATGACAGATAAGTCTAGCTGAGTACCTTCTCGTACTCAGGGTTTATTTTCCATTGTTGCAGATGGCACTGTGTATCATGGTTATTGCAAGAGTTGCTTCTATCCCGCCGTGGATGAGGAGTAAGCCTTGGGCAGGCTTCTTTATTAATCCCTATTTTGCTTTTGTGGACCGTGATCCTACTTGGCACTGTATCAAACTATGATGGAAACTTTATTTTCGAACTTATTTGCTTCCGCTTTATCTATCAAACTCGGTTTGTAATAACTGTTATTCGTACTCTGATGATGAAATGTATCTGTGAACTTTATGTAATATGTGGCATGTATGTTGAATCATGTACGATCTTGGTTGTTGTAATCGTTTATCGAGACCCGTCGTGGTACTCGACGGACTACCGGGTTTATATGGGTTCAAGTATGATAGTGCGACCGCTTGCGGGCTGTCATTGTACTTGTACTCTTATAAATTGGTCGGTTCTGCGACATAGGTCGCCACCGGGCTAGGAAGAAGCCGAGAGGATTTATTCCACGACGCCGCCGTCACCGCCGCCTCGCCAACAACGCCCGAAAAGACAAGCTGCAGAGGTTCACCGCCCCCTCGGCTAACCCTAGCTCCACCGTCTACCGACAGCGAACAAACCCTAGACCTAGGAAGACTCGATCCTAATCTATATACATCCGCGCGGCGATTCCCGAGCCATCCTCACTTCCCAGTACCAAACCGGTCGCCGGAGAAGAAAGGGGCCGGCGGAATCGCCGCCAGAAACCGTCGTCGCCTCCTTTTTGCCCTAGGCAACTGTAGCTGAGAAAAGGGGAGAAGAGCGAGAAGCCCCCCTTTTCATCATCCAACTTGATAGTAAAGCATACGGAGTATATGAAAACAAATCCGGATCCACATCCTATGGATGACGGATGCGTGCACCAAGTGACTGATATGTAGGACATACATCATTTGGGGCCCAGTTGTCAGTATATATTAAGCTAACTAAACGGGCGTGTATATTTAGGATGACTGGACAAGCTAGGCTGATTATTTTAAGTGGCTTTAGGTTGGTGGGAGATGCTGTGAGATGCACTGATGATGACAGCACAGTATTCTTTGGTTGTGTATATCTCTAAAGCGTCGCGCAATCACAGAACACTAACACTTTTGGAGTTGGGCGTTAGGTGTGGACTGTGGAGTGAAGACAGAAAACCTACCATCAGTAGTTCAAGCATTGATCAGATTGCCCTCTAAGGTACCTAAGGTGACTTTTCGTCGTATGGCATAAGCAATCTATATTACCTAAATAGAAGAGTGAACATGGTTCAATAGGTAAGAGTTTATCGTAAATCTCACGATGTCTATTCCTAATTCCAAAAGCAGATAATCCCTCCGTCGCAAAATAAATACACATTTTGTTTCTCGAGAAGTCAAATATTTTTAAGTTTGAATAGAAATATAGAATTTTTTTTTCAAAAATTGCTGGCAAGATTATGCCAGGCAAATATATTGACAGAGAAGAGGAGAAATATAGAAAATAATATAAGCAATTTTATCTTCAAATAAGTTTATTATATAAAAGTATACTCCATACTCAATCTTAATGATACTTATTATGTGTCATAAATATTAGTACATTCTTATATAAATTTGATCAAATTTTAAAAACTTTGACTTCACGAAAAGCGACATATGTATTTATTTTGAGACAGAGGGAGCATGAACTGGAGACCCATGCAAGGATAGTAGAACTGGAGACACAAAGACGAAAAACACATACACATCTTCGATTTAGTCAAATTTGAGATGTTTTGACTCTAAAAGAATCAAATAACTTGTAACTGAGAATGGAGGGAGTATATACTAGCCATGTTCGCTTGAACTGTTTATCAGCTATAGTACATTATTTTTCTCTCACAATAATAAAACAGCATCAGCCGGCTTATCAGACAGAAACCATCAACTGGCTAGGGCGACTTTAAGTTCGTGTAGTCCTACGAGAGTCTACTTCTAGATTAAAAGATGGAGGATCAGTGATTCAGATTCAATCTTTGCGGCTTATCCCAATTCTCAATGACTATAGTAAAAAAATATATGGGTCGTCACGGCACCATCTCACCAAAAGTCCACACGATTCTCAACTACTTGCTCCGGGCTCCGGCCAACAGCCATCTCCCCCACCGTAATCGACGGCCCACGCGTACGTCCACGATTCATACAGGTTGCCCCCACCTTCCGATCCTAAGCTGGCGCCCACGGCCCACGGGGAAAACCAGTTAAGAAACGTATCCACTACTGGCATGTGGGCCCGGAGCAGCCCTCCGTTTCTTTAAATCCGCTCGCAGCGCGTACTGTATTGATACAGCCATTATAAAAGATTACAATGTTATGTGTATCTCTAGAAAAATTCAACGATCTTCAGTTACTACTCTAATTTTTTCGTGTTATCTATACCATTTCTGTCAGTTTGATCTCTAACGTCGTCAAACTGCAGAGGTGAAAAAACGAAAATACCCTTAAGTCTAAATATGTTATTAATTTTTTAAGCATTTTAACGACTTCAAATGAAAAAACTCAAAACTAGAAGTTTGTAGATCTCGTCGAGATCTATAATTTTCATATAAAATTTATTTTTCATTTAATTCCGTAAAAAATATAATGATTTTTTTAAGATATATTAATCATATCAAATCATATTTTTTGCGGAATTAAATGAAAATAAATTTTATATAAAAATTATAGATCTCGACGAGATTTACAACTTTTTAGTTTTGAGTTTTTTCATTCGAAGTCGTTAAGATGTTAAAAAAAATTAATAATATATTTAGACTTAAGGGTATTTTTGTCTTTTTACATCTACAATTTAACGGCGTTAGAGCCCAGACTGACGGAAGTGACATGAATGACACGAAAAAGTTACGCTGAATTTTTTCTAAGCCACACATGGTATTAAGATCTTTTATAATGACACACCTGAAAAAGTCTCTACTCTCTTCCTCCCCTCTTCCCCCGCCTGCCATCTTCTCTTCCTCCTTCTACAAGCGCCGCCGCAGCCCCTACCTGCCCCTTCCCGATCTCCGAGGCAAAGCCGCGACCCCGCCACTGCCGCCATGGCGTTCGAGAAGATCAAGGTGGCCAACCCAATCGTCGAGATGGACGGTGAGATCCCATCGCTTTGCCGATCATAAACCAATCGCACATTCGCGTCGCGCTGCTGAATTTTTAATTTTAAAAGCCGGGTTTCGGGGTGCGCCGAGATCTGTACGATTGAACCCTCGTTGCGGTGCTATCCTTGTGATCACTCTGATTTGTTTGGTAAGTTTTGGTGGTTGGGTTCGCAAAGACGCTAAGGGAGGTTTTTGCCTTTTTGTCGAGGAACCTCTGTGTAATCTGTAGTCGAGTCGCCGCGGCCGCGGCGCATGTCCGCGGAAGCGCGGGAGGCGACTTCTTGCCGTTCGCCTCCCTGGCGTTTGAGATTAAATTCAGGCATGCAGCGGGTGCACGGATGATCTATACGGATGAAGGTTTGGAAAATTTACACGGAGTCTGCGTAAAATAGATAAAGAAAAATTAGACGAAGTCTGCCTAAAATAGAGAAAAACGATGTTTTAGATGTCACCACTCACCAGTGCTTTCCTGGTGGCAGTGGCGAAGCTAGAGCAAATTGGACGAGTGTGCGTTTGTCTTGTTGGTTCATGGACTTAACTATACTATAGGGACTGCATATATGGTGAAATTATAGTTAAAGTCACCTTTTTTTTTTTCATTTTTGAGTGCTGCAATGCACCCCTAAATTATATGTAGCTTCGCCCCTGCCTGGTGGTGTACTGATAGTGGAATAGTTTTGGTGGATGTATAACTACTGGATCCCACTTAGGTAGTGTTTAGTTCCCAAAAATTGATTCCCCGTCACATCGAATCTTTGGACGAATGCATGAAGCATTAAATATAAAAAAAAAATAAAACTAATTACACAGTTTAGACGAAATTCACGAGATGAATCTTTTAAGCCTAATTAGACTATGATTGGACACTAATTGCCAAATAACAACGAAAGTGCTACAGTACCATTTCCCAAAAAATTTCGCCAACTAAACAAGCCCTTAGTTATGTATACTTAAGCTGCAATTTTTGAATTTTTGGGTGCAATAAATAGTCTTGCTTTGCGTTCGGTCATCATTGTTGCTCTGCTTGTACTGAATACTGACCCATGTGCTGACTTTTCCATCTTTGAATAAGAAAAAAAACAAGACAACGCTATCCCATATTTAAATAATAGAAACAAAAATAATAATCTATTTTAGTGATAAGTTTGTAATGTATTTTCTTTTCCAATCTGAAATGGACAAAGCTAAATTAATTTGCTCAAACACACTGTAGCTGATACCTTGTGCCGTTGTCCTATTACAGGTGATGAGATGACCAGGGTATTCTGGCAGTCTATCAAGGACAAGGTAATCAATACTTCATGCGTTCCCAGTCGTCTGATTAAACTGCACTGCTTGCTCCTATTCTTTTATCTGTTTTCATTAGGCTAGATGATGACAATATTATTTTTTTGCAGCTTATTTTTCCATTTCTTGATCTGGACATCAAGTACTATGATTTGGGGATACTGCACCGTGACGCAACTGATGACAAGGTCACAGTGGAGGCTGCAGAGGCTACTCTCAAGTAAGAGTTTTTTTAGGTATTTTGAGTCTGATGCAAAGGGTATGCTTGAATCTCAAGATTTTTATGAATTTTGTTGAAATCAATCGTGCCATGTTATTCTACCATTGTTGTTCCATATTATTCAGATCTAACCCAATGTTTTGCAGGTACAATGTGGCTATTAAGTGTGCGACCATCACTCCAGGTACATTTGATTCTTATGCTGATGAAATATGCACTCTTAATATTATTGAAATACCTTTCTATGTAAGTTTATATATCTCTAACTACTTCAACATGTGACAGATGAAACTCGGGTTAAGGAGTTCAATCTGAAGCACATGTGGAAGAGCCCGAATGGCACAATTAGGAACATTATAGACGGTAAAGTGCTTTTGTAATTTGAATGCAATACTCATAGTTTGGTTGTTGAAGCTCCTCTTTCTGCTTGTTACTTTTAGGCACTGTGTTCAGAGAGCCGATTATATGCAAAAACGTGCCAAGGCTTGTTCCAGGTATTTAACAAAAACGTGAAACTACTCTGCATTTTGATAATGTTTTCCCTAAACTGAAATGGTTTTGAAATCAGGATGGACTAAGCCCATCTGCATTGGGAGGCATGCCTTCGGTGATCAGTACCGAGCTACTGATGCGGTTCTGAAGGGGCCTGGGAAGCTGAAGCTAGTTTTTGGTATGGACGTATGGTTGCCTACATCAGATCATTAAACTGAATTTCTTAACAGTTTTTTTCTTTCACAGATTCACATTATGTCCTGTATGATTGCATTGTTTGTCATTCAGAGAGCTGATGCGAGCCAAAATTTGATCCTCTATTTTTTCTTGTTTCCTTCTCAATTGGTAGAGGGAAAAGAAGAACAGATTGATCTGGAGGTGTTCAACTTCACTGGTGCTGGAGGAGTTGCCTTGTCTATGTACAACACTGACGAGGTACTACATGTCATTACTAGCTCGCTTTTCTTTAGTTACAACTTATGATATAGTATCTCGATTCTGAGTATTTTTCTGAACATCTTTTTAATTACTATTGATAGTCAATTCGAGCTTTTGCCGAGGCTTCTATGACAACTGCTTATGAGAAGAAATGGCCGCTCTACCTTAGCACCAAAAACACAATCCTGAAAAAATACGATGGCAGGTGCTTACATCTTTATATGCTCTTATTATCTGTTGCTTGTCTTATAGACAATTGGTCTTATTATATATGTGTGCGCGTTTGCATTGTGATATTTTGTGGCCTTGCAGGTTTAAGGACATTTTCCAGGAGGTCTATGAAGCTGGCTGGAAATCCAAATTTGAGGCTGCTGGAATATGGTGAATTTCCATCTTGTGTTGTTTGCTCAAATCTTCTAGAAAGTTCTCTCAGTGTTATCATGATGTCGAATCTGGCAGGTATGAGCATCGTCTTATTGATGACATGGTTGCGTATGCGCTTAAGAGTGAAGGAGGCTATGTGTGGGCTTGCAAGAACTACGATGGAGATGTGCAGAGTGATTTCTTAGCTCAAGGTCATAATATACAAACTTCTGAATCCATGCATAGAACATGCTCAATAATATCTTTTCCCCTTGCGTGATAATCAACAAGGCTAAAATGTATTCTAATAATTCAACCTATATATCCATGTGCAGGTTTTGGCTCTTTGGGTCTGATGACATCAGTGTTGGTATGTACTTTCTGATTTCTTGTTTACTTTCTTGACTAGATGTTATTTAAGAAAAAAGAACCTTAGTTTTTGTTGAATTGGTGTCATACCTGGGAATGTACCTTCAGAGATCCATGCTTTACATTCTCATAAAGATACACAATGATGTCAATCCGTCCTGTATATAGGTGTGCCCTGATGGAAAAACCATTGAAGCTGAAGCTGCCCATGGCACAGTTACCCGTCATTTCCGTGTTCACCAGAAAGGAGGTGAAACCAGTACGAACAGCATTGCTTCAATCTTTGCATGGACAAGAGGACTTGCACACAGGTACAACTTCTGCTTGCTTTGGGGCAAGCCTTTCACGTTTACAACCTTCTGTAATATAGGCGGTGGGAGTTTTACTTTGTTCAGCTATATAACATTGGTGTGTAAGAACATCACCCTGCTTTCACCAAAATAGCGAGCTAATGCAATGTATCAGCATGAGGTGAATTTCCATTCTTGGACTTGGACCTAGGTTTTTATGGCTAGCTGATTCACTTGGGTATTCCTTTGTTTCTGCACCACAGGGCAAAGCTGGATGACAATGCTAGGCTACTCGACTTCGCTCTCAAACTCGAGGCTGCTTGTGTTGGAACTGTGGAGTCTGGGAAGATGACTAAAGATCTTGCACTTCTTGTTCATGGATCTTCCAAGTATGCTATGCTTCTCAGTTTTCGTCATCTAGTTCTGCTACATTATATTTCTTGCACGATCTTTTCTCAGTGCCTGATCAGCACATGACCTTTTCTTAATTTGCAGCGTCACAAGGAGCCATTACCTGAACACTGAAGAGTTCATCGATGCAGTTGCTACTGAGCTCCGATCAAGATTGGGAGCCAATTGAGCTTACAAGAAGCTTTGCATCGCGATTTATGCTTCATCACCGATCTGCTCTATTCATTTTTGTTACATTTGTATTGCCAGTCATGCTTCCGTGATGAAGTGAATGTGCGTCACCGCAATTTCGATCCAAGCTAATTAAAGATGATGGTGTCAGGTGAGTGCCCAAAATAAAGGATATATGGAACAATGTTCGCAGATGATTAAGTTACTTTTATGTTTACTAAGTTCAGTCATTCCCTTGGTATTTTCTTGTTTTCTCCTTTGAATTGCGTGTCCAATCTGCAGTTCACAAATCACCGTATGCACCGGGTTTGCCCATTCCGCAGTTCGCTCGGTTTGCCCATTCCGTAGTTCGCCAATAACCGTATGCACACGTTTTTTCCATCATCATCATCAAGCAAACAAATGCCTTCCGTCCAAACAGAAGGGAAACCCAAAAAACTGATAATGCTTTGACGAGGACGTCGGTTCAGGCGCCCCCATTCCTAGGCTTGTGCATCGATTGGGCCCAACAGGCAACGCGTCGTTCTTTTACTCTCGAACATTTTTCCGACTCGCGACCGCTACCGCTTTCACCATGTTGTCTACCCGAAGCGGTCGCAATGCGCTGTCCATCCGCCTACTTTGCCTCGTCGCCGTGCCCCACCCGCGCCGCGCTCGCCCCAATCTTGCACCGCGCCGCACGGGGCAGCCACCGCCACGACCCATTAAAAGCTCTAGTTTGGTTTTGATGAATTGATGAAACCCTAAGTGCTAACCTAGTTCATCTAAGTGATAATGAGATAGGTAGCATTATTTCAAGTGGTGAAGCAACGGTGAAGATCATGATGATGGTGATGCCATGGTGATGATTAAATTCTTGGACTTGGAGAAGAAGAAAGAGAAAAATAAAAACTTAAGACAAAGGTGAAACTTGATAGGAGCTTTTTTGTTTTCGTGATCGAGATACTTAGTGAGTGTGATCACATTTAGGATCGATAGTCGTACTATTAAGAGGGATGAAACTCATATCGAAATACAGTTATCAAAGTGCCACTAGATGCTCTAACTCATTGCATATGTATTTAGGATCTAGTGGAGAGCCAACACCCTTGAAAATATTTATGAAATATGCTAACACACGTACACAAGGTGATACACTTGGTGTTTGGCACACTTGAGCAAGGGTGAAGAAGTTAGTGAAGTAAAGGAGGTGATTGTCACTGTGAAACAATGACATGACGCAGGTCACGTAGTGATCAGACTCGGGGGAGCAGCGTCCAATCAATTTTAGATGAAGTTGGCGTGCTCGGGCTCTGTTGTTGAAGTGACCGGACACTAGGTCAAAATATGATCGGATGCGACAGTGGTGAGTCCGTTCAGAAGAAGTCGAGGCAGCGTAACCTAGGGTATTGCATCGGACGCTGAGCTGGGTCCGGTCGAGGTACACCAAACGCGTCTGATCGAGAAAATGCGACTCTGGATGTTCTCTGGAAGTGACCAGACTCCACATTATTGGAGCATCCAGTCATTCCATCAGTGCGTCCGGTCGCTCGGTGTTGGTGCGCAGGCGCGTGAGCACCTGACACGGGCGTGCTGTGTCCGGTCAGCTTGCCTGCGCGTCCGGTCGTGACTTAGGGGTTGCACTGAGTCACTTGACCGTTGAGATCGTGCAGATGTCGTTGAACATGGGGGACACCTGGACGACGATCAGTGCTCGGACACTGGGGCTGGTGCGTCCGGTCGATCTAACCGACGCGTTCGGTCACTCCGAGTTGCGCTGCAGTGAGAGCCTAACGGCTCTATTTTGAGGGGACGCTTATATAAGGCGTTTGGCCAGCTCTAGCTCATTCTCTTGGCCATTTGCATTGACATAGCAACCTTGTGAGCTTAGACAAAGCCCTACCACTCATCTCCATCATTGATTCATCATCTTTATGAGATTGGGAGTGAATCCAAGTGCATTGCTTGAGTGTTTGCATCTAGAGGCACTTGGTGTTCATGTTTCACTGTGGGATTCGTTTGTTACTCTTGGTGGTTGCCGCCACCTAGATGGCTTGGAGCAACGAGGATCATCGAGCGGAGGTTGGTGATTGTCTTTGGTTCCGATCATGGTGATTGTGAGGGGTTCTTGACCTTTCTTCGGCAGAGAGCCAAAAGGTACTCTAGTAGATTGCTCGTGGCTTGTACGATCCTCATCTTGTGTTGGTTGTGCAGCACCATATTGAGGGTTTGGCGTGTGATGCCAATTAGCGCGTGAACCTCCAAGTGAGTGAATAGCCACAATGAGGACGGGCTTACCAGCAAGCAAGTGAACCTCGGTAAAAAATCATTGTGTCATCATTTGATTCCGAGATGATTGGTCTTCATTGGCATTCATTCTTGTGATTGATTGGTTCATTCCTTGACTCGACGGTATAACCATCTTGCTCTCTCTCTTTACATTACCGCAATCTAGTTGTCAAGCTCTTTAGTGTAGCTAGTCGTGAGAGCTTATTAGTTTGGTTAGTGTGGCTCTTTAGTTAGCCTTTGAGAGCACACTAACTTAGTGTAGTGACATAGCCATTGTGTGGATAGAGACTATAGAAACTTGTGGGGGTATGGCCCTTGGTATCCACAAGACAAGACATGGGCCGCACCATCAGAGGTGGCCTAACCCACAAGATCAAGGCGTGCACGGCGCTGCTCGACATGCATCGCAAGCTATTGTATAGTACCAAATAGGATACTTTCCTTGTAACCCTACCCCTCTAGAATATATATGGAGAAGCAGGGGTCCCCTAGTTGCCAGACTACATGGTCATCTCATGTTCAATACAACACACCAAAGACATAGGACGTAGGGTATTACGTCGAGCAGACGGCCCAAACTTGTCTAAATCGTTGTCTCTGCGCCTTGTGTCACCATCCGGTTCCTGATTACGTGCACCCCCACCGATCAATCTACCTTCGTGGGATACCCCTCAGAGGATTGCCGACGATATTCTATCGACAGTTGGCGCGCCAGGTAGGGGCTTGCGTGCTATTTCCTTGTTGAACAAGATGACTTTTTCCACAGGCTCTTCGTCCCTCCCGTAGCCCGACTAGATTTTCACGGTCAGATCGATCTCGTGGATCATCAACGCCGACGGAGTCGGAGAGCTCCTTGAGCTGGTCCAGATCGATTCTACGCCGATCACCCCCGCACCTGTGACTGCAGATCCAATCTCAGAACCACCTCTGAGGTCACCTTCGTCAGTAACTCGCCACCCGCTTCCTCGCTACTAGAGGAGGAAGATCAACAACGATGATCTGATTGCATCAATCGATCAGGTTGGTCAGAAGCTCGCCGATTGCCTCTCCATCGCCGAATCGGCTCTGGACACTCTGGTCTAGCGCCGACCACCCTTCGATCCAGATCTGTCGGAGGCTGCTCGAAAAACTCTAGGAGTTGCGGCTCTACCCTTCGGGCTCACCAACGTCGCTGCCACCTTCCAAGATGCCCTAAGGGGCAAATTTGCTGACCAGGTGGGAGACATCCATCCTCTCGCCGACCAGATCGCCGACCAGCCTCCGCCAGCCGTCAACATGGTTCACGTCGGCCAATGCTCCAGAGCGTCCCTCCAGACCATCCAGGAGGAGAATTCGGACTCCAAGTCTCAGGGCTCTACGGAGACCCTTGCCAAAACCTTCACCGAGCAACTTCCTCTCCCTCCATTCCATGGCGGCGCAATTTCAACATCAGCGTCGACAGCCCCCCTCAGAACGGTGAAATCGAGGAGGAACGTGCCGCGCGTGAGAACTGTAACGTCAACCGCGCACAACGCCGAGCAAACGAGATTACCCTTGCGATGGCCGAGCCGCAACTTGACTCGCAATGAAGGCCACTCCAGCGCAACCTCGATGATGAGTTTCTTCGCGTTGATGG
Organism: Miscanthus floridulus; assembly: GCF_019320115.1. Classification (NCBI taxonomy): domain Eukaryota; kingdom Viridiplantae; phylum Streptophyta; class Magnoliopsida; order Poales; family Poaceae; genus Miscanthus; species Miscanthus floridulus. The sequence continues at coordinate 92,658,198 of NC_089584.1, read as the reverse complement.
CCATGATGTCTACAAGACTCCAAGCGCCAACCTCGCTGTGGCCGCCAATGAGCTCGCTCGGCTCCCGCAGACACCGGAGGTCGCCGCAATGCTTAAAGCGGCGCATTGCCAGGTCAATGAGATCTACCAGGATCAGAGACCTTCTTACTCCACAACCTCGATTCACCGATCAGTCGCCACAAGATCCGATCGCCGCCCAAGTCGCTTCACCGACCAGTGCCACAACGACAGGCAACCCCTCCAAGGTAGGGCTAGGGGCAACCGCATTGAACATCACCGCCAACCCGACCAGGAGGTCGACCAGGACATCCGAGTGCACCTCAACAATCTCCAGGATGCACGACGACATATCAACGAACGTCGCTTCGGTTGCCATGAAGACGAAGTACGCCGCCGCTAAGAGTACGAGCAAGAGTATGGTAACCCAGACTTAGCTCTCGAGCAGCTCGCCGACAGCAACGCTGCAGACGATGGCGTCGACAACCCTAAAGGGCCCCCAGCATTCACAAGGGCGCTCCGGACACTTTAGTGGCCCCGTGGTTTCAAAATCACTAGGGTCGAGCCCTACAAGGGGAGGATGAATCCAACACAGTGGTTATAGGCTTACGCCACTGCTGTCCACGCCACCGAAGGAGACACCAGTGTCATGGCGAACTATCTTCCCATCATGCTCGTGCCAACCGTCATGAACTGGTTCACTAGCCTTGCCCTGGACTCCATCGGATCCTAGGAAGAGCTAAAAAAGTCTTCACCGACAATTATATGGCTACGTGTACATGACCGGGAACTAAGCATGATCTCAACCGCATCAATCAGAAGCTATCTGAGCTCCTCCGTAGCTACATCCGACGCTTTTCCAAGATAAGGAATTCTATTCCAAACATCACGGAAGCCAAGGTCATCACTGCCTTCATCCGAGGACTCCACCGCGAGCTTCGCGCAAAGTTCAACCGCAAGCCACCAACTAGGATCGGTGAGATGATCACAACCGCCAACCAGTACGCTGACGCCAAGGAAGCCGAGGTGCGCTTCAATGAGGATGCGGGCACTCATCGCCCAACACGCCGCTACGACGACCGCCCCGATAACCACCGCCACAACGACCGCCACCACGATGACCGTAGCTACCATCGTGATAGCGGCCGTGATCGGCTAGAAGGACCCAAGACTGGTCAAAACCGCCGCCGCCGGCCAGACCACTTCATCGCTGCAGTCAATGAACCTCGCGCCAAGCGCAACTACGATGAGCAGTACAAGAAGATCCTTGACGGTCCGTGCCCTATCCATAAGAACGCCAAACACAAGATGAAGAACTGCCTTGGCTTGGCTAAGGAGTTCTAGGACAAAAACCTGGACGATGACACCAACGACAGAGCCGGAGGCCGCCGACCACCTGGGGGCAATAACAATGTCTTATAGGACCACGACAAGGTGGTTGCCACCATATTCGGGGGCCTCACCTCCACCAAGAGCAGAAGAGAACGGAAGCTCGCCACACGATGGGTGCTCGTTGTCACAACGGAAGACGCTGCCGTGAACTCCAGCTATCGCCCATGGTCTGAGGTCCCCATCACCTTTAGCAGGGCCAACCAATGGGTGGACATCCCCTACATAGGGTGTTTCCCCCTCGTCCTCGACGCAACCGTCCAAAAAGTGCTTTTTAGAAAAGTGCTCGTTGATGGTGGGAGCGCTCTGAATCTCCTCTTCGCTGGAGCCCTAAAAAAGTTAGGCCTCGGGATGCAAGATCTGACACCCTCATACTCTTCCTTCTAGGGTGTGGTACCTGGCAGGGCATCCAAACAACTTGGAGAGATCACCCTACCAGTACAGTTCGGCACGGCAAGCAACTACCGCGTCGAGCACATCAACTTCTATGTTGCCGACTTCAACACCGCCTACCATGCCATACTTGGTCGGCCAGCTCTAGCCAAGTTCATGGCTATACCGCACTACGCGTATCTAGTGCCGAAGATGCCCTCACCTACAGGAGTCCTGGTCCTACGGGCAAACCCTCTCCATCGCCTATGCCTACGAGACAAAGAGTCTCGCCCTCGCTGAAGCCACTGACCTCTCCATCTAGATGGCTAGCATGGTCACCGAGGCCAAGACGATGCCCGCAGATGACATGGAGATCCTAGAGCTAGAGCCTCCTCGCGCCTCTGCCAAGTCCAAGGAAGTCAAGGAGGTCGGCCTTGACATCGATGACCCCTCCAAGACCATGAAGATTGGGGCTCACCTTGACCCCAAATAGGAAAGTGCACTTGTCTCCTTCCTACATGCCAACGCCTAAAAGGATCAAGATGCCCAAGAGGGGGGGTGAATTGGGTTAATTCTAAATTTCTTTGCAATAATTAAATCCTATGGTTAGCCCAATTAACCCCTTGTGCCTAGATAGTGTTTCTAATTGTTCTACCGCACAAAAGACTTGCAACCTAAGTTCCAATCCTACTCTAGCATGGCAATTCTATGAATGTAAAGACAAGAATTGAATTGCACAAAGTAAATGCTCAAAGTAAATGCTCAAAGTAAATAGAGAGGGAGGAACGCGACGATGTTTTGCTGAGGTATCGGAGAGTCGCCACTCCCCACTAGTCCTCGTTGGAGCACCCACGCAAGGGTATAGCTCCCCCTTGATCCACGCAAGGATCAAGTGCTCTCTACAGGTTGATTCTTTGACACTCCATCGCGGTGAATCACCCACAACCACTCACAACTTGGCTTGGGTCATCCACAAGCTCTCTGGATGATCACCAAGCTTCCAATCACCACCAAGCCATCTAGGTGATGGCGATCACTAAGAGTAACAAGCACGGACTCTTACTTGACCACGACAAGCCTAATGAGAAGGTGGATGCACACTTTGCTACTCTTGATCTTCACTAATGAGGGCTCTCTTTGGGATTCTCAAATCTCAATCACCTCACTAGGACCTTACTCTTCTTGGCATTCTCTAAGGTGTTTCTTAGCAGTTGGAATGAGCAAAAGTACCCCCACACATGAGCGGAGGTTGTATTTATAACACCGGCTGAAAAACAACAGCTCCGGTCATGTTGACCGGACGCACCAGTCAGTATACCCCGAGCTCCAGTGGTTATGAGTTGACCGGACGCTGGCAGCGTCCGATCAACACTGACCGAATGCGTCCGGTCATGTTTTCCCCTCACTAGAACCTTACTGATGTCGATCGGACGCTAGACCTCTAGAGTCTGGTCACTTGCTGAGCAGCGTCCGGTCAGTAACCGAAACCTGATCAGCGTCTGGTTAGCATTGACCGAACGCGTCCGATCAGGATTCTCCCTCTTTGGGACCTTACTGGAGTCGACCGGACGCTGGCCCTCAGCGTCCGGTACCATGACCTCGCAGCATCCGGTCATTTCTAGACGATTTCACCTTGGTCAAATGAACTGACCAGACTCTGAGCCAGCGTCCGGTCACACCGGAGCCAGCGTCTGGTCAGTATTTGACCCTCCATTCACTTCTAACTCTCGAACATATGTGAATGAAGTTTGCTCCATTGGATCAAAGGGCTATTGTGGAGCTACCTAGTGCTAGTTTTAACAAGTGTGCATCATACCTAACTCACTAGACTCACCTAGGTCAAGCTACCCGTTTATACCCCCCTTAATAGTACGGCCAAAGGAAAAAAAAGTCCTAAACTACTCTAAGTGTCTCTCCAACTCCAATCGACACTTAGAACTAGTCCATCCTTAACCTTGTCGTCCATCCTTTGAAAACCGAAACGATTTCTATCGTAGGGGCATGACAACTTTGATTGCCCAATCGATCTCCATTACCGTGACCTAACTCAATTGTTTCTGCAAAACACACGTTAGTCACAGTAATCACGTATTGTCATTAATCACCGAAACCCAACCAGGGGCCTAGATGCTTTCAATCTCCCCCTTTTTGGTGATTGATGACAATACTACCTTGAGTATGTGAAAGAGATGAGGTTTTTAACATGCTTGGTTCATATAAACTTTAGGCAATAAGAACAAAGGTGTTAGACAAGCTTATATGACCCAAGCCAACATGATGTACTCAAAAGATATGGAATAAGCATGAGTACAAGTAACAAAGCTCATTTGCATCGGAGTAAAACACGGAAGCAAAGGCAAATGAGCAAAACACAAGTGATATGACATATAAAGAATTCAAAGTAGAGAGCACACATGTCATATATCACGATCACGTAGATATCACTGTCACATAAATATAGTAAACATGAATGCATAATGTATCTCACACATAAAAACTCCAAATGTAAATAGATAAGCTAATATAATAACTAAGCTCCCCCAAGATAAGTAGCTCCCCCTAAGCCTAACATACTCGAACCCTCTCCCCTTTTGGCGTCAAACACCAAAACCTAAGGGTCGGTCGGCGGGGCTGCAGCGGACGAGCCGGGCGCTGAGGTACGAGGAGCAAGGTGGAACTGGGTGCCATCATCGTCTGATCCTGAGCTCTGGGCTGCCTGACCCTCTATAGCTGGAAGTGATGCTGAAGCAGTCTGGGTCAGATCAGGAACTGGTGCTGCTGTAGACTGAGCTGGTATAACTGAAGTAGCTGGCTCTGATGATGCCATGGAGGAGGGGAGCGTCTCTGTCATCGCTGTGATAGGTGCAGCCATAGAAGGACCTGGAACATGTAGGTATGGAGGAGTGGGCTGCCCTGTCAACTCACTGAAGGAGGCTCCAAGACTCCTAGAGACTAAAGTGGCGGGCTCAAGCAGCGATGACGTCTGTGCCGGTGTGAAGCCTGTCTGAAGTGGTGTGAACTGTGGGGCTACCACTAGCGAAGTGAACCTCTGGGACACCTGCTCTATCAGTGAAGCATACTGTGCTGGTGGCTGTCCCTAACTCTGAAGCCCACTAGGCTGTAACGCTAGAGTCATCGAAGTGGTAGCAGGCTGACCAAGCTAGGGCGAAGCCTGTGGTGGTGGGGCCCCAATCGCCTGCACTACATGCTGCATGAACCCGAGAAGCTGCTGCTGCATGAGGATCTGCTGCTGATGCATAGCCTACTGCTGCTGCTGTAGTGCCTGTGTCTGCTGCTGAATGACTAGCTGCTGGCGCTGGAACTCATCCTGCCAAGTCTGGAACTGTGCAAGTGTAGCAGCTATCTCCTGAGCCTGTCTAGCCTGGTCCTACCTCATCCGCTCAAGTATAGCCAGAAGAGCGGGGTCAGTCTGCGGGGTAGGTGGCGCGGAACTAGAGCTACCGGCCTCAGCATCATGTCGTCGTGGAGGCATCTGTGGAATGGGCTGGTAGTCATCATCAGAACTGTCACTGGGCTCGCTAGTGACCAACCCCTCCTGCTGAGCCAGCTCCTCCTCCTTTGTAGTTGCAATACCCCTGATAATATCATCCTGCTGGGTTGCAGTCTCTAGCACCTCTAGACGACGGCGCGGCTGACTCGGTGCCTGTGGTGTACTATGGCGAATCATCTGAGATAGGTTATAAGCAGGGAACTCTGTCATGGCACCGCTGTACTCAGCAATCATCTCAGGCGACTTAATAGAAATGGCTTTGTGGATAAGAAATGTGACCCAGTGAGCATAGGGTAGCTACCTTTGACCTCTGAAGCCCTCAGCTATAGTGTCCTCCATCTCTGACAGAAGGAGATCCCAGATGTCAAAGACTGTCTGCTGCATCAGAGAGTTGATAAGTCATAGCTGAATCCGAGTCAATCCCTCTCTATATCCCATCCTCGGGAGTAAAGTCCTCCTCATAACAGCCTCAAGCACGTGAGCAGTGGGCGTGGGATCACTGGGGTTCCTCCTCGACCCCTCGCCAAAAGGCTCTATGAAGCAGTGACGTACCAAGTCTGTAGGGGGTACCATGCCACCATGAGGACATCTAGGGGGTGCAATCTGTCCATAGCACACCTCATGGAGCCTGACTGGCTGCTCCTGAAGCCTGAGAATCTCCCTAACCCTGGTGCTTGTCAACCGATAGTCTCTGCCACCAAATGCAAAGTGAATAAACCTGTGGTAGGGGTCAATCCAGAGAGATGCATAGAACTAATGAACCCAAGATGGAACATATAATCCGGTCCGTCCAATCAAATCTGTTAGCCCCGACAAATATGCAGGGTAGGGGCGAATGTGCTCTCTAGCTGATGCAACAATAGACTCTATGTTGCATACTCTCTATGGTCTGAAGACTGCTCCACTATTCAGATAGGCATTGTAGAAGTCCTCCTGCAGGGGTGTATAGAATCCCTCTGATGCTCTCTCATCCCTCTTGGGTGGAAACCATACCTCAAAGTCAACGAACCTCAGCTGTTGCACCTGCTTGGCTGTGGCGGCCCTCAGGTCAAGATGGGTCACTGGAGGCGGACCCTGTGGTCGAGGTGGTGGACGAGAACCCCTCCGCTGAGTGACTGGCCTCGGTGAAACTGGGACACAAGTATGACCAGAGCGGCGTAACTCTGGCTGTGGTGCCATCTCTGTCTCCTCGGCCTGTTGGACCTGCTCACCCTCCTAAGACTATTGTGCTGGCTGTGGCTCCTGACTCTGCTGAGCTGGCTGAGGCTCCTGAGTCTACTGTGTGGGCTAAGGCTGCTGCTGTGGCTCCCCTTGAGGCTGAACCTCGTCAATGGCAACACGTCGTCCTCCAATCATGAGGGTCCCAGCTGGACCACCATGAAGGCGCTCAACTCGCTGAAGGGAAGCCATCGCCTCTGGTGAAAGTGGATCAGCAATCCGGACTCCACTGCGAGCGCCTCCTCTCTCGGCACGCTCTGCGGCTTCTGCAACTGTGGCGGCTCTCGCTGTGTCTGCATCTAGATATTTGCGCTTCCTGACTGCCAACTTCTTGGTCGCCTTGCCTTTTGGTTCTGCAGGCTGGCGAGGCGGGGGCCTCGGATCCTCGTCACCGGGACCACCTCCGACATTCTTTGTATGAGCCATCTGAAAGATCTGAGATGAATCAACTACTCCTGACAAAGAAACAACTGCCTCTTGACAAAGACCAACTATCGCTGACACTTTCGAGGCTTGGCCTCATTCCGTACTCGCGAGCTTGGCCCCGAGTTGACTGACAACTGCCACAGACACCTCAACGGAACCGACTCGCTGCACGATGGAATAGAAAGGATATACAAATAAATACAATATATCTAAAGATGTGAAACCCTAGGAAGTAAGCAATTTAGATACGAAATTGAAATGCGGGGCTTGCTACCTATCGAAACGGTGAAACGGCGAGAAGAGGAACGGATCGGGGGACACCGAATTGGCTAGGGTTGCTGGTCGGTGAGGATTGGCAATGCAACGTGGTGAATCGATGGCCGAGGGTAGCAGTAACTAGGGCACTGGAATAGGGGCTCGGCGCTTAGGGTTGCACGGCAGTGGGGAGCAGAGAGGCGTGGGGAGGTGCTGTAGGCGGTGTCGCTGGTGAGGGGTTGGAGGCGGCGTGCGGGCACAGGGAGGCATGCGGGCAAGCGGCGGCAGCGCGCGGGCTACGGTGGCGTGTGGGAACGGCGGCGCAGGCAAGAGCAGCGGTGGCACGAGGGAGCTGCTATGGCGGCACGTCGGCACGGAGCTCGGGCGGCGTGGATGCGGCTCCAATGGGGCTCGGCTGGTGCAGCTGCGGCGACTAGGGCAAGGAGCTCGGTGATGGCGGTGGATTAGGGCTCGGTTAGGGCTAAAAACAGCACGGTGCTGAGATAAAATAGGGTCCCCCGACGCAACCAAAAAGGAAAGGAGAAAAGAGATCGTAAGCCACACAAAATCTACTGACCGGACGCTCCGGTGGCGGCTACCGGACGCTGCCACCCAGCGTCCGGTCGATTCCAGAGAGGTCCAAATCCTCTAGAATCACGACCGGACGCGTCTGGTGGACACCGACCGGACGCAGCCAGAGTCCGGTCAATACAACCTTCGTCTTCTTCCTCACGACGAGACGCTGAAAGCCAGAGTCCGGTCACTCCTTCGCAGCAAGTTCACCTCCTGTGAACTGACCGGACGCTGGACTCTAGAGTCCGGTGCAGCGTCCGGCCACTCTTTCTTTAGCAAATCTTCAAAGTCCTTCGCGCTGCCTGTTCCCAATCAAGTCCCAACTCCAATAAGATCCAAATAAACACCAATTGGGACTGATGTGAGTGACCTCTCTCAAACCCTCAAGTTTTTCAAAATATTTTGCCTTAGGCTATAATTCTTTTTTAAGGAATTAGGCAATAAGAGGGCAATTTGAAGACAAACGACAAACAACAATCATGCATATGCAATGCAATACTTGAAAGTAAATATAGTTGTTTGTCAAGTTTGATACAAGGTTAAGCTTCTTCACATGCTTTTCGGCGGTTATCTTAACCATGTTAGACAAGTCCTATATGCATTACAAAACATTAAACATGTTGTGTATTATAATGCAATGCAAGGGACAACACAAGCTTAATTTTTAGTGAAGTTACTAAAATCAAGCACATTGAGTTCATTCCGCAATCTACAAAATGTTGCCTCATCTAGCGGTTTAGTGAAGATATCCGCCAATTGATCCTCGGTCCTTACACCTTCTAGTGATATATCATTTTTAGCAACATGATCTCTAAGAAAGTGATGGCGGATATCTATGTGCTTGGTGCGAGAGTGTTGAACCGGATTATTTGCAAGTTTTACCGCACTTTCATTATCGCACAAAAGAGGTACTTTATCTAGAACTACACCATAGTCTAGCAAAGTTTGTTTCATGTAAAGTATTTGTGCACAACAAGCACCCGCGGTAATGTATTCCGCTTCGGCGGTGGACAAAGCCACACTATTTTGTTTCTTAGAGGACCAAGACACAAGTGATCTACCAAGCAAATGGCACCCTCCGGATGTGCTTTTTCTATCAACTTTGCAACCGGCATAATCCGAATCGGAATAGCCAGCTAATTCAAATATAGCTCCTTTAGGATACCAAAGGCCAATGCTTGGTGTGTGCTTAAGATACATAAGGATTCTTTTTACGGCAATTAAATGAGTTTCTTTAGGATTAGCTTGAAACCTAGCACACATACACACACTAAACATGATGTCGGGCCTAGATGCGGTTAAATACAACAAGCTACCAATCATAGAGCGGTAGAGAGTTTGATCAACCGGGTTACCTCCCTCATCTAGGTTGAGATGTCCATTGGTTGGCATTGGAGTCTTGATTGGCTTACATTCATCCATCTTGAATCTCTTGAGAAGATCATTAGTATATTTCTCTTGAGAGATGAAAATCCCGTCTCTCATTTGCTTGACTTGAAAACCAAGAAAGAATGTAAGCTCTCCAATCATTGACATCTCAAACTCCTTCGACATCAATTCACCAAATTCTTTGTATGAATCTTCATTTGATGATCCAAAGATGATATCATCAACATACACTTGACAAATGAAGATATGCCCATCAAGCTTCTTGGTGAATAGTGTGGTGTCGACCTTCCCAATGGTGAAGCCCTTCTCAATAAGGAAGTCCCGAAGGCGCTCATACCAAGCTCTTGGGGCTTGCTTAAGCCCATATAATGCCTTGGACAACCTATAAATATGATTAGGATATCTAGGGTCTTCAAACCCGGGAGGTTGATCAACATAGACTAGTTCATTAATAAAGCCATTTAAAATGCACTTTTTACATCCATTTGATAAAGTTTTATTTCATGATGTGATGCATATGCAAGGATGATACAGATGGCTTCTAATCTTGCAACCGGGGCAAAGGTCTCTCCAAAATCCAAACCTTCAACTTGAGAGAACCCCTTTCCAACTTGTCTTGCCTTGTTCCTCACAACAACACCTTGATCATCTTGCTTGTTTTGGAACACCCACTTTGTTCCAATGACTCTTGCACCTTTTGGCCGCTCTTCAAGAGTCCAAACTTCATTGCGAGTGAAGTTGTTCAACTCTTCATACATGGCATTTATCCAATCCGGATGTTGAAGAGCTTCTTCTACCTTAGTAGGCTCAAAGCAAGAGACAAAAGAGTGATGAGCAATAAATGAAGCAAGTTTTTTAGATCGAGTCATTACACCCTTTGATGGACTCCCTATGATGAGATCTTGTGGATGATCTTGAAGTAGGGGTGTATTTCTTCTATTGACCACTTGAGGGGGAGGTTGTGGAGCATTAACATCTTGTGCTTGTACCACAATTTGTTCATGGGAGACATGAGTATCTTCATTTTCTACTCTCCCATCATTTTCATCATCTTGTGGCACACTTGATGAAGAAGGTGGATCAATCACTTGTACATCATCTTCATCATCTTTAGGCTTGATGTCTCCAACCGAAATGTTCTTCATAGCCTCCCTCAATGGTTCATCACCTACATCATCAAGATTCTCATGTGCTCCTTGGGAGCCGTTAGATTCAACAAATTCCACATCATATGTTTCTTCAACCAAGCCGGTGGCATGATTAAATACTCTATATGCTTTGGACTTTGATGAGTAACCAACAAGAAAACCAATATCACAACGTCTTTGAAACTTCCCTAGGTGTTGCCGCTTCTTGTAGATGTAGCATTTGCAACCAAACACCCTAAAGAAGGAGACGCCCGGCTTCTTCCCATTGAGCAACTCATAAGGTGTCTTGCCAAGGAACTTTTGAAGGAATAAGCAGTTGGATGCATAGATGCGGTGTTGATTGCTTCCACCCATAGAGCTTTGGGGGTGTTGTACTCATCAAGCATTGTTCTTGCAAGAGTGATCAATGTCCGGTTCTTCCTTTCAACAACACCATTTTGTTGAGGAGTATATGTTGCGGAGACTTCATGTTTGATTCCAACTTCATCACAATAGGCTTCTATGTTTGTGTTGTCAAATTCTTTCCCATTGTCACTTCTTATCTTCTTGAGCTTCACTTCAAATTCATTTTGTGCTCTCTTGGCAAACTTCTTGAAGCATGATGCAACTTCAGATTTGTCATGAAGGAAGAATACCCATGTATACCTTGAATAATCATCAACAATCACAAGACAATAAAGATTTCCTCCCAAACTCTTGTATGTTGTTGGTCCAAATAAATTCATGTGAAGGAGTTCTAGCACTCTTGCGGTTGACATGAAAGTTTTTGTTGGATGGGTATTTGCAACTTGCTTGCCGGCTTGACATGCACTACAAAGCTTGTCCTTCTCAAACTTCACATCCTTCAACCCTCTCACCAAATCATTCTTCATAAGCTTCTTGAGTGAGCTCATCCCAACATGAGCAAGTATTCTATGCCATAGCCACCCAAGTGTTGTTTTGGTGAATAGGCATGTCTTCAAGTTTGTATCTTTAGAGGTGAAGTCCATTAGATATAGGTTGTTGTATCTAAATCCTTTGAATATCACATGATCATCATCCTTCTTGGATACAACAACCTCCTTCTCAGTAAACAAGCATTGGAAGCCAAGATCACACAATTGTCCAATGGATAGCAAGTTGAAACTCAATGAAGCAACATATAGCACATTAGAGATGGAATGATCATTTGATATTGCCACTTTGCCCAATCCTTTGACCTTGCCCTTTGAGTTATCTCCAAAGGGCAATTCTTTCTTGCCCATCTACTTCTTCATCTAGTGAGATGAACATACGAGGATCACCGGTCATATGTTGTGTGCAACCACTATCAATAACCCAATGACTTCCACCGGTCTTGTAGTTCACCTACACACAAGAGATCAAGCTTTAGGAACCCAAACTTGTTGAGGGCCCTTCACCTTCTCAACAAGTGACTTTGCAACCCAAATTTTCTTAGGCCTATTCTTGTTGGGAGGACCTAAGAACATCACTTTCATCTTTCCACTAGAATCCTTTCTAAGCATGTAGTGAGCATTGAAGGCAAAGGGTCTAGCATGCTTGGGCAAGGGTTGTGGTGGTGGAGTTTGGCACTCATGAGCAAAGTGGCCTTCTTGTCCACACTCAAAGCATCTCTTTGGCTTTGGCTTTGGCTTTGATTGTTGTTGTTGAGCTTGAGCCTTCTTCTCTTTGTTTGCCATGTACCCAATGTCACTTCTATCCATCTTCATGATGGTGTTCATTAGAAGCTCACTTTGAAGATACCTGCCTCTAGTGAACTTGCTCAATCCAATCTTGAGATGCTCCTTTTCCAACTTGAGCTTCTTGTTCTCTTCCTTGAGTGCGTCACTGTTTCTCTCTTCCTTGAGTTTCTTGTTTTCTTCTTTTAGCTTCTCATTCTCAAGAACCAAGTCACCATCATGATCAAGAGTTTCTAGCACAATGGTGTTGTGGATTTTGAGCTCTTCAAACTCTTTCTTTAGCTTTTTATTGTCATGCTTGAGCTTGACATACTCATCATAGTCATTGCACTCAACCACTTGCTTGCCTTTGCCACTAGATCCTTGCTCAATGCTCTCATCAATTAAATCATCACATGATGTAGCTATATCAATCTTAACAACATCGTTAGTAGCATCATGTGGCTCATTGGGTAAAAATTCTTGAGCAATAACAAGATTGTCATGATTAATCTTGAGAGTAGTATATTCATCTTTTAGCTTGTTATGGCTAGTGATGAGCTCTTTGTGCACCCACTCAAGTTTATCATGTTCAGGGATGAAAACGGTACGGATATTTTCCGACCGTATTCGAAATCGAATCCGTTTCGAGAGGTTGAGATCTGTCCGTATTGGAGTCCGGATATCCAACATCCGATACCATATCCGTATCCGAATACTCAAATCACGTATTTATGATGTCGATATCCAATCGTATCCTATCCGACATAGTTGACACTATCCGTATTCGAATCCGAATCCGGACAAAAATATAAAAACAAATGTAATATCAGTGATATCTGTCCGTATCCGATCCGTTTTCATCCCTAATCATGTTTATCTTTAAGCTCTTTCTTAGAAGATTTGAGCTCCTTGAGTTTGGATGACATAGCATCATTTGCTTCTCTAAGCTCAACACTAGCGTTTTCGGCTATCTCACATTTAGCTAAAAGAGAATCATTCTTAATCTCAAGCTTTTCATTTTTAGCTCTAGTCTTTATAATGATCTTAGTATATTTCTTTAGCAATTTAGCAAGATCATCATAAGTAGGTGACTCATATTCATCATCATCGCTATCACTATCACTATCATCATTATGAGCATGATCATCACCACTACTATCATCATCATGTGATACCTTGCGTTCACCCTTGGCCATAAGGCATAGGTGTGTAGAGGATGATGGCGGTGGTGGCGGTGAAGATGATGAGTCAATAGCAATGGCGGCCACCTTCTCGTTGTCACTTTCATCATCGGATGATCCACTAGATGAATCAATGTCCGTGAGCCAATCACCGACGATGTAAGCCTTTCCACTCTTCTTTTTCTTGTGGAAGTCCTTCTTGCCATCTCTCTTCTTGTATGGCTTGTTCTTTTTCTTCTCATCTTCATCTTCATTGCTTGAGTCATCTTTCTTGCCCTTGTTCTTGTTCTTGAACTTGTCTTTCTTGGGCTTTGTGCATTGGTGAGCTAGATGACCAAGTTCTCCACAATTGTAGCAATCCATCTCGGAGATTGGCTTCCTTCTAGAGCTAGTGAAGAACTTCTTGCCATCAAACTTGATGCCACTCTTGTTGAGCTTGTTTAGCATCTTGGTGGTCTTCTTCACCATGAGAGCAAGACTTTCATCATCAACTTCATCATCACTTGAGCTCTCATACTCAAGTTTTGCCTTGCCCTTCTCTTGGCTAGCTTTGAATGCTAAGTCCTTATCTTTCTTCTTGGTAGAGGATGAGCCATCTTGTGGCGTGATGTGCATGTACATCTCATGAGCATTGATCTTCCCCAAGATTTATGTCGGTGTAGTGGTGGAAAGATCACCTTGATGTAGCACGGTCACAATATGCCCATATTTGTAATTGGGGAGGACACTCAAGATCTTTCTTACAACATCGGATGGTTGCATTTGAGTGAGTCCAAGCCCATTGACTTCCTCTACAAGAACATTCAAACGTGAATATATTTCATTAGCACATTCTTTAGGAAGCATTTCAAAAGAGTTGAGCTTTTTCATGACAAGATGATAGCATTCCTCATGCTCACTCTTAGTTCCCTCATGGAGCGCACAAACATCCGACCATAGTGCATGGGCGTCTTTGTGGTTCCTCACCCGATTGAACACATCTTTGCAAAGGGCTCTAAAGATGGTGTTTCAAGCCTTTGCATTCCACTTCTCGTAATTCACCTCATCGCCTTGTAGGTTAGTAGCATCCCGAGGTTTTGGGAAGCCTTGTGAGGCGGCTCTAAGTATACCAACATCTAGAGACTCTAGATACGCCTCCATGCAAATTTTCCAATAAGGAAAGTCATCTCCCTCAAAGATAGGAGGAGGTCTATCCCCGTTAGACATCTTGCTCTAGGCAGTTAAGCCTAAATACGTGAGCACGAGGCTCTGATACCAATTGAAAGGATCGAGATCCCCGTGAGACATCTTGGGCTAATTCTAAATTTCTTTACAATAATTAAATCCTATGGTTAGCCCAATTAACCCCTTGTGCCTAGATAGTGTTTCTAATTGTTCTACCGCACAAAAGACTTGCAACCTAAGTTCCAATCCTACTCTAGCATGGCAATTCTATGAATGTAAAGATAAGAATTGAATTGCACACAGTAAATGCTCAAAGTAAATGCTCAAAGTAAATAGAGAGGGAGGAACACGGCGATGTTTTGCCGAGGTATCGGAGAGTCGCCACTCCCCACTAGTCCTCGTTGGAGCACCCACGCAAGGGTGTAGCTCCCCCTTGATCCGTGCAAGGATCAAGTGCTCTCTATGGGTTGATTCTTCGACACTCCATCGCGGTGAATCACCCACAACCGCTCACAACTTGGCTTGGGTCATCCACAAGCTCTCTGGATGATCACCGAGCTCCCAATCACCACCAAGCCATCTAGGTGATGGCGATCACCAAGAGTAACAAGCGCGAACTCTCACTTGACCACGACAAGCCTAATGAGAAGGTGTGTGGGGGTATTAACCCCTATACCCTTACGGCTAAGCTTGGGCCGGCCCAGATCAGTGGGTCCGGTCCACCAAAAGATGACGCGCGGCCCGGCCAACCTGTTCGGAGTCCCGCGCAAGGAGTCAAGACAGATTTGGCGATCAAGCAAGATCTTGGTCGGTTAGAATAGGAATCCTTATCCGGCCACATATGGCAATTGTAACTGACTAGGATTAGTTTCCAGATCTATAACCCTGCCCTCCGGACTATATAAGGCGGGCAGGGGACCCCTCTAAAATCATCTCTCATTGACATACAGCAATACAAATCAGACGCATGACGTAGGTATTACGCCTTCTTGGTGGCCAAACCTGGATAAAACCTCGTGTCTGTCTTGCGTCACCGTCTTGTTTGTGGCTTGCGCATCTGTCTGCCGACAATCTACTACCTTAGGCATACCCCTAGGTAGACTGCCGACTATATTTCGTCGACAGTGGAGCGCTAGGTAGGGGGTGTGCGTACTGCTCTCCAAGCAAACAAGATGGTCATCATCTCTGGCTCCTTGGCTACACCGAATGGCCTCACGTTCACCGTTGGCCAGATCACCTGGACCATCGGCTCCGACGACTTCATCGCCATGACCCCGGAGGAGGCATGGATTCAGTCTGCACCGACCACTGCTTCACCTGCATCAGCTATGGCTCCGACCACGACGAATATGGCTCCGACCACGATGGATCTGGCTCCGACCACGGTACATCTGGCTCCGACCACACCTGCATCATCTTCTGCCATGCCGACAACCCGTCATCCGTTTCCCCGCTACAAAGGGAAGCAGATCGACAACACCGACCTGCTCGACTCCATCGATCGGGTCGGCACCAAACTCGCTGAAACCCTAGCTCTGGTAAGTACGATTCAAAGTCAACCTAATGAGCAGGTAACCGCTCCCCACAACAGATCTACCCGACCAGCTCGGACCAGTCGTTCTGCATGACTTGGTATAGATCTCGTGGTCATATCTACTCCTGAAGGGCGCTCCGCTCATCGCCGGCCAGCCTTCGCGACGGGTCTCCGGCTCTCCGAGTACGAAGCCTCGACGGAGAACCACCAGGTCCAGCCCTACGGCCTGCGAAACACTGCCTCCAGCTACGCGTATAACCTACAACGCCGCTTGGATCTGTGTTTTATGCACCGACCTCGGCCGAAGCCACGCAACTTCGTCAACATGATCCAGATTGAAGATTATCAAGAAGGATCTGTCCACACAGTCCAAGAGGGCAACTCCAGCTCCTCGTCTGGCATCGCATCTAATGCATCTGTCCACACTGAGCTTCAACATCATGAAGATGAAGGCGTCAAATACGATCTGGATATCCCAGACCATGCTCTGGGGTTCTCACAATTCCCGTCTTTCCCGCCAAGACGAGGGGATTTGATCCATGTTGTCAGCAATGACGAACCGCCAGCAGTTGGTGAAACAGAACAAGAAAGGACTGCACGTGAAGCACGCAATATTGACCGGTTTAATCGCTGACAAATCGAAGCTGAAGCAGACCAGGAGGCACGACGCATAAGGGTCCAACCACGTGACCTCAACGATGCTTTTGATAGGGTGGGGGACAAACAGGTCTTCAGGACTCCAAGCGCCAATGTAGCCATCGCCATGGCGACAATGCAACGGCTACCCAACACCCTAGAAACCCAAGCAGTTCGCGATGAAATACAAGCCTATCTGACGGTTGCTATGGCCCAGACCGCAGAGATTGTAAATCAAGCCTGAGCTCCATCCATCTCAGTCGAGTCAAGCCACAGCCGCCAGTACCCAAGTCGCTCATAGCCACTCAACCAACGTGGCTCGCGCAACAACGACCCATCAGACCACTGTCAAGGCGGAAACAGTGGCCATGATGGTGGCCAGGATGACAACCGCCGTCGGGAGGACAACCGCCGCGATGTCCGGGACGATAACCGCTGAGACAACCGCGACAATCGCCATGATAACCACGGTCGCAGGGCTAATCCAGATGGCAATCGAGATCGCCATGATGGCAATAACGATCTCCGCCATTACCTCGGTAGACACGATCTGTGCGCTCGCATCAACCAGAGAGCCGACGATCGAGCATCCCATGAAAGTTATCGCCGTATGGAATATGACACTGCCCACGGCCCGCCGGGTTTGAAGCAGTTTACTCCACACCTTCGCCAAGTCATATGGCCCAAGAATTTCAAGCTCGAGAAACTTCAGAAGTACGACGGCAAGGAAAACCCCGAATTATGGGTCATGCTCTACGAAACAGCATGTAGATCAGCCATGGCTGACGAGCACATCATGTCTAACTATTTCCCAGTCGCTGTTGGCCATGCAGGTCACCAATGGCTGGTCAGCCTGCCGGTGAACTACTTTGATTCTTGGCAGGAGCTCAAGCAAGCCTTCATCGACAACTTCATTGCTACTTGTGAACAACCAGGCAACAAATACGATCTGCAACGGATTTGAGATCGAAAAGATGAGCCACTGCGCGAGTACGTCCGATGTTTCTCGGAGATGCGCATCAAGGTCCCATCAATCTCCGACAATGAGGCAATCAAGGCTTTCATCACTGGCCTCCGCTTCCATGACGCCCTAAGGGACAAGCTCCTCCGCAAGAGACCTGAATCGGTCACAGCGCTCCTGGCCACCGCTAAGAAATATGCGGACGCCGACGACGCTAAAAAGATAATTATTGAAGAAGCAGCAAGGGTTCCACGCTCCGACCACCCCCCACACCGTGACGACTACCGCGGCAACCGTGGTCGGAACGACAATTTTGACCGCCGCAACCAGTGCAATGACTCCCGCGACCACCGTGACCAACGTAATCAGCGGCGTAACCGCCGTGACGATTATAGGGGCAAGCGTGCTCGGGAAGACGACGGCGAGGTCAACACCGTCAAAAAGGGTGGCGGACGTCGTAACTACGAAGACGACTACGCCAAAGCATTGAAAGGGCCCTGCCAGCTCCATCCCAAGTCAAACCATACCATGGAGAATTGCCGCGTTCTCAAGGCTGTCTACACGCGTCAACAGGCTCCGGATACATCTGACAAGCCTAACGACGCAGGGGAACAGCGCAACGAGGACAACGACGACAAAGATACAGATCCTCGTCACAAGTACGTCAAGCCAACTGATTGCGTGCACACCATCATCGGCGGCAAAGTGTCCATCGAGACCAAACGAGAACGCAAGCTGCTTGCCCGCGCTTGTTTGAACGTGGCCAACACCGACAACCTCCTCACCGATCCACGGCTACCTCCGTGGTCTCACCGCGAAATTTCCTTCAGCAGAAAGGACCAATGGGCCGCAATACCTGAGCCAGGACGTTTTCCCCTAGTCCTCGATCCTTGTATCAACAAGGTTCAGTTTGACAGAGTACTGATCGACGACGGCAGTTCCATCGATATACTGTTCAAGAACAGTCTGTCCGCCCTAAAAATAGCCCAGGCGGACCTCAAGCCGTACGAGGCACAGTTCTGGGGTGTTCTCCTCGGACAGAGCTCTACACCTCTCGGGCAGATCACGTTACCTGTGCAATTTGGGACTCTAGACCACTTCTGCACTGACTACGTCAACTTCGTGGTCGCTGACTTCGACGGCACCTACCATGCTATTCTTGGTCGACCGTCGATCACCAAGTTCATGGCCATACCTCATTACAGGTATCTGGTCCTCAAGATGCCTACCAAGAAAGGAGTTCTAACCCTCAGGGGCAACATATACGCAGCTTATACCTGCGAGGACGACAGCTTCAAAATAGCAGAGGCCCACGACCTCTCTATTCGCATGGCCGAGACCATGCTCGACGCTAAGAAGACCTCAGCCGACCACCTAGAGATCCCAGAGCTTGAGGCTCCACGCAAGAACATCAAGTCCAAGGAGCACAAGGTGATCCAGCTGGTCAATGGCGATCCCAGCAAGACGGCCCTTATCGGGGCCAACCTGGATCCCAAATAGGAAGACGCGCTCGTCAGGTTCTTGAGGAGCAACGTGGATGTGTTCGCATGGAAACCTGCCGACATGCCCGGTGTACCTCGGAACCTGATCGAGCACTCCTTGAATATCAACAGCAAGACCAAACCTATCAAGCAGAAGCTACGACGGTTCGCTCGCGACAAGAAGGAGGTGATTAGGGTAGAAGTTACACGGCTTTTGGCAGCCGGATTTATCAAAGAAGTGTATCATCCGGAGTGGTTAGCCAACCCGGTTCTTGTACGCAAAAAGAATAATGAATGGAGAATGTGCGTTGATTACACTGATCTCAACAAACACTGCCCTAAGGACCCCTTCGGCTTACCTCGCATAGACGAGGTCGTAGATTCAACCGTCGGTTGCGAGCTGCTTTCCTTTCTCGATTGCTACTCTGGTTATCACTAGATCGCTCTCAAAATGGACGATCAGATCAAGACATCTTTCATCACGCCTTTCGGCGCCTACTGCTACCCGACTATGTCGTTTGGGCTCAAGAACGCCGGGGCTACCTACCAACGCGCTATACAAGCCTGCCTCAACGATGAGATAAAAGACGGCCTCGTCGAGGCTTATGTTGATGATGTAGTTGTCAAAACCAAGGAAGCACATACCCTTGTTGACAACCTGGAACACACCTTCGCAGCCCTCAATACATTCCAATGGAAATTAAACCCAAAGAAGTGCATCTTTGGTGTTCCTTCTGGTATACTGCTTGGCAACGTCGTCAGTTACGACGGCATACGCCCTAACCTAGAGAAAGTCAAAGCTGTCTTAGACATGAAGCCCCCCAAAAAGGTGAAGGATGTCCAGAAGCTTACCGAATGCATGGCTGCTCTAAGCCGTTTCATATCAAGATTAGGAGAAAAAGGACTACCGTTTTTCAAACTGCTCAAAGCATCCGAGAAGTTTGAGTGGTCGGAGGAAGCAGACGCCGCCTTCACGCAGCTAAAACAATACCTTACATCACCTCTGGTCCTCACTGCTCCCAAAGAAGATGAAACTCTCCTACTTTACATTGTGGCAACCAATCGGGTGGTCTCCACTACCATGGTGGTCGAGCGCGACGAGCCGGGCCACGCCTACAAGGTACAGCGACCAATTTATTTCATCAGTGAGGTACTCAATGAATCCAAGACCAAGTACCCACAGATTCAGAAACTACTCTACGCCATACTGATAACATCCCGAAAGTTGAGACATTACTTCGACGGATATCGTGTGGTGGTCATGACTGAGTACCCTTTGAGGGACATCATTCGCAATAAGGATGCGAACGGGCACATCATCAAATGGGCAATGGAGCTATGCCCCTTCTCCTTGGAATTTGCAAGTCGTACTACGATCAAGTCTCAGGCACTCGTCGATTTCATCGTCGAGTGGACAGACTTAAGCACGCCTGCCTCTCCGAGATCCGACGAGTATTGGACGATGTACTTTGATGGCTCTCTCAACATTGACGATGTAGGAGCAGGAGTCCTTTTCGTGTCACCATCCAAGGAGCAGCTCCGGTACGTCCTCAGGATTTATTTCCCAGCATCTAATAATGCCACCGAGTACGAGGCATGCCTACATGGTTTGCGCATTGCGGTTGAGCTTGGTGTTAAATGTCTCTATGTCTACGGAGACTCGGCTCTGGTCATCAACCAACTCAACAAGGACTGGGACACAACCAGCGAAAAGATGGACGCATACTGCAAATCGATCAGAAAGGTGGAAGGCAGGTTCTATGGCATCGAGTACATACACGTGGTCCGGGACAAGAATCAAGCAGCGGATGTGCTGTCAAAGTTAGGATCATCTCGAGCCAAAATCCCACATGGCGTATTCGTCCAAGACCTGCTCACACCTTCCATCGAAGAGGAAGATTCCACGGCAGACTAGCTTCTAGACCAGCAATTGGTGGCTACGGTTCCGGCGCCGAGCACCACCGAGCCCCCTCCGACCACTCATGAGCCCGACTGGAGAATACCTTTCATCAAGTACTTAACAGATGGCAGCGGTTATACTGATCGGACAGAAAACGAGCGCCTGATGCGTCGCAGTAAGCAGTATTTGCTCGTCGATGGCAAGTTATGGCGCAAAAACGCAAAGGAGGAAATCTTGATGAAGTGTATAACCCAGGAGGAAGGCGAACATCTCCTGGACCAAATCCACTCTAGCTCCTGCGGCAACCACGCGGCCTCAAGAACACTGGTCGGTAAGGCTTTCCGAGCAGGGTTCTATTGGCCGTCAGCAGTAGCCGACGCAGAAAAGCTAGTCCGCCACTGTGAGGGTTGTCAGTTCTTCGCCAAGAGAACCCACGTACCAGCACATGAGATCCAGACAATACCAGCCTCTTGGCCCTTCGCATGCTGGGGACTGGATATGATCGGGCCCTTCAAACCGGCTCCTGGGAAATTTACATGCGTCTTTATGCTGATCGACAAATTTTCTAAGTGGATAGAATACATGCCTTTGGTACAGGCATCCTCAGAAAAGTCTGTCACGTTCCTCGACCAGGTCATCCATCGTTTCGGCATACCCAACAGCATCATCACTGATCTAGGTACTCAGTTCACCGGGAACGCTTTTTGGGACTTCTGCGATGAAAGGAGCATAGTAGTAAAATACATCTCGGTGGCACACCCTAGAGCTAATGGACAAGTCGAGCAGGCAAATGGCATGATCTTGGACGCATTGAAGAAGAGGATGTACAGAGAAAACAACAAAGCTCCCGGAAGATGGCTCAAAGAGTTACCAGCCGTGGTCTGGGGCCTCAGAACTCAGCCTAGTCGTAACATCGGCGTCTCACCATACTTTATGGTTTATGGTGCTGAGGCAGTCCTCCCACCAGATATAGCTTTCAGATCAGCACGGGTAGAGAACTTCGACAAAGGCAAGGTCAATGAAGTAC
Organism: Miscanthus floridulus; assembly: GCF_019320115.1. Classification (NCBI taxonomy): domain Eukaryota; kingdom Viridiplantae; phylum Streptophyta; class Magnoliopsida; order Poales; family Poaceae; genus Miscanthus; species Miscanthus floridulus. The sequence continues at coordinate 92,636,375 of NC_089584.1, read as the reverse complement.
GGGAGCTAGAAGTGAACAGCGTAGAAGAGAAGCGGCTCGATTCTTGTGTACGTACGGCCAAATACCTTGCTATTTTGCGCAGGTACTACAACAAGAACGTTAAAGAGCGGTTCTTCGTGGTCGGGGACCTGGTCCTGAAGTGGAAGACGAACCAGGCTGGTGTCCATAAACTCGCAACCCCATGGGAGGGGCCCTTCATGATCAAGGAAGTCACACGACCAACATCTTACAGGTTAGCTCACCTAGACAGTACGGACGTACCAAACTCATGGCACATCGACAAGCTTAGACGTTTCTATGCTTAACTACTAAGATATGTACTCCTCTTGTACTTTCGATTTACTTCAATAAAGCTATTATGATTTCTTCGACCACTCTAATGTGTCACTTCGAATTTTATGGTTATTCTAACTTAGCCAGTAAAAGCCGACCACCATTCCTCCTACTGTTTTCGGAGCAGGCCCTGTCTCCGGTTCCTCCCAACACGTGCATGGGATCCGCTCTCTACGTTACGGGTGATCGGTAGGTCCCCCTTGGTTTGACTTGTCCGCGTCTACGTGTGCACAGGTCACGCACCTCACACTCCGACCACATGGCAAACTAAGGCCGCACAAACTTTTCGAGATGACGTGTCGAGCAAAATGGTACAACTATACAGAACGTTAACATGTTCTCACTTAGTTACACCAACATGAGTTTCAAGCTTAAATATGTTTTATACAAAGCAAACAAGCTTATGATGATATACAGTTATGTTATTACAAGCTTGCCTGAAGAGGTCCAAGTTTACAATAACACAACTATGTCCTCCTTCTACAGCTTTAAGCCTATTACATTGGCTGGTTGGGGCGCGCGGCACCTACTGCTCGCTGCTTCCGATATCCTACTCTAGTCTCGGGGACTCTTGTGCTAGTCGAGCTAAAGGGGATGGCCCCGCCGATGCCTGGCTAGTCGAGACCGCAGGCTTCGTCGGTTGGCTTGCAACTGATGGCGTTCCCAGCTGACTTGTCAATGGCATACCCTATACAGGCGCTGTCCCACCTCCACATAGGTTAATATCGCCAATTATCTTTGACGACAGGTCCAGCTGGGCCATCCGAAGTTCCTTAGCCTTGTCTGGGTCTACCTCCTTCGGGTATCCAGCCTCCAAGCGCTTGAGATCGATCAGGGGGTAGTGGGCACGCACCATGCTTAGCACATGTGCACCCGTGTACTCACCCGCCTCCTTCACGAACTCTTGGAACCATCCCCATGCCTTCCTGCATCTCTCGACCAGTCTGAGCTAGGGCGTCCTTGGCTTTTCCTCTGTGAGCGCCGAGTCGATAAGGTCGAGGACAGGCAAAATGCCAGTTGCCACTTCCTGGCACCGGTTCTTCCATGTGTCCTGGTCCTCGGTGGTCTCTAGGCATCGTGCCTTCCAGCCATCACGATCTTTCATCACGGCTTCTAGATGTTTCTTGGCATTGACTTTTAAAACTGCAAACCATACAAGACATCAAAATGTCACGGCACGACAAGATAAGGCGGGCAACAGAATGAGAAAGGTGGTCTAGAATACTTACTTTTCAGTTCCTCTTTCATCTTGGTTGTGCGGTCCTAGAGTTGAGACTGGTTGCGCGCTAGTTTCTCGTTGTCCTCCTTTAGGCGACCACACTCGGCGGTCACACGGCTATTCTCCTCTTGGAGGCGGGTTACTTCGGCTTCTAAGCCTGCACTACAGCTGTCACTACCGACAGTGCAACAACACGTGTCATGCACTTGCTATGATAAAATGAAAACTTACTTGTTTTTTCCTGCTCTTTGTTACTGAGCTGGCCGACCAGGTTCTGGTTCTGTGCCTCTTGCTCCGTCCTCTCCTGGTTGGCGGCTTCAAGTTGGTGGCGCAAGCGTTCCACCTTGGCTGCCAGTTCTCTATTGTTGGCCGTGATTCCCTCAATCTGGTCGAAGCACCTCTTTCGGTACTTTGCGGTCTTCATCAAGTCCTATATATAAACAAGCTAAGTCAGACAGCTTGACTAAATAGCAGGATCAAGTGGTCAAGCCAAACATACCTGGACTTCTGTCACCAGACGTTTTGCCGCTCGTTCAACTTTTAGGGTCTCTTCGACCTTTGGGATTTCCTCATGCATAACCCACTCGTCGTTCCGCCAGCGCGACACATATACATGTTGTCGTTTGTCTTGGGGATCGCCTAGGATCTCTTCTACTTCATCCTCTTCGGCCTCTTGTTCAGGAGGCGGCGCTGGTCTGGAGTCTGTAGTCTCTGCGACCACTATGGCTTTCCCACGAGCCGTAGCATCGGCAAGCGTGCTCTGTGCCACCTCCGGCTGCTACTCCTCGGCTTGGTTTCGTCCTCTTGGCGCCGAAGTGTCTCCCTCAGTAGGGTTAGTGCTTGGAGCACTTGTACTTGGCTCGGCTCTCTTCTCGACCAGTTGCTCGGGGACTGTCGTCTGGCCGGTCATCTGCTGAGGTGTCGGTGGATTTTCTTCCACAGGTTCCTCCATAGATGGCTGTTGGGTAGTTTTTTCCGCCATTGCTGGCGAAGTCATGCCGCACTCGGCTAGCTGGTCGGGATTTTTGGTGGATGCCGACCTGATATATCGGAGAAAAGTTAGAAGACAATATTATTCAATACAAATTGTAAGCTTACATCAAGGCTACAAATACTTACAGCTTGGAAGCACGGAATGATGTGGTGAAGGAGCGTCTCTTCGACCGCGCTTGCTCCACGTGCTCGGCGGGTTCCGCCGGGTCTTTTTCCATGACCAGTACCGGCGCCGGGGTTTGGTGCTCGACCCCTTCTCCGCTTGTCCTCTATGTTGCAGTGGTCGGTGATGCGATCCCTGCTGGCACAGAAGAGCCACCCTGCTCCGTCGACTCCATTTGTCTCCTCCTCTTTCGAGGGACGAGTCGGAAGATGTCAGCATCCTCTGTTTCATCGTCTGAAAAGGGGAAGATGGCCTGACGACGTTTGTTGGCCGCCGGCCACTTGCCAGTAGCCCTGGCCGTTGCCTCCTCCCCAACCCTGAGTACCGCCCAGTCGATGTCCTCGGTCCTGGCACTGGTCTGGGCGGTTGGGCCGGCAACTTGCGACCAATCCACACCAGGGGGTGGAGACACGAACACTGCTGCCCGGTCACGACCATTACTCTAGGAAACATAAAGGCGACAACACAGTCAGTTTTTGTTACAGCATAACTCTACAGGTACAAGGAAGTATCATTTACCTTTAGGGGAGGTCAGGCCAGCTTGAAGGCATGCTCGATGTCGCTTAACCTGACATAATTGGGATCAGCTAAGTGGAATAGCTCCCCAATCCTGGCCTTGACTTCGATCTTGTCAAGCGCCTCTTTCCTGGTCCTCGTTGGATCTGCGCTCCCCTGGTATTCGTATCCAGGATGTACCCTCTTCTGGCAGGGCTGGATCCTTCGGCTAATGAAGTTCCCGACCACGCTTGGACCGTCCAGCCTTCCCCACGGGATCATCCCGAGCAGTTCTGCGACCTGTTCCAAGTGCTCAGGCTTCTCTGACCAGTTGTTCTTCTTCTCCGGAATCAACCCCACGTCGCACAGGGTGATCGTGTTTGGCTCTTCACAGATGTAGAACCACTTCTTGTACCATTCGTCCAGTGATGTGTTCCAGGGGCAGTACAAGTACTGGGCCTTCGTACCGTCGTGCAGATTGAGGTATATGCCTCCGGCTATCTTCGAGCCACCGCTCCCTTTCTTCCGCAGACAGAACAGATGGCGAAAGAGGTCGAAATGGGGTTGGAAGCCACCATAGGCTTCGCAAAGATGGATGAAGGTGGAGACAAGAAGAATCGAGTTGGGATGCAGATTAAAAATCCTAATCTCGTAATACAAACAGAGCCCCTGAAGGAAAGGGTGCACTGGTACCCCAAAACCACGCTTGAAGAAATCCTCGAAAACCACAATCTCACCTGGTTATGGATCGAGGAAGCTTTCTCCTTCCGGCGCATGCCATCCCGCGAGTGCCTTGTTGTGGAGCACCCCCATGGCGACGAGGTCTTCGATGGTCTGCTCGTTGCTCCTAGACTTCCACCACTCCTTCGCCATGACTCCGGTTTTCTTCTGGGCGTCTCTCTTCGCCATTAATCTGTCCTTGCTAAAGGGGTGGATGCGGTGGAGGGGGGATTGGTGATGATTTTCGGAGGTATAGGGTTTCGGCAAGAGGAAGAAGAAGGTTGCGGCGGTGAATGACAATGGGGATCGGTAAAAAGTAACTTACCAGTGCTATATTATAAATAACCAAGAGCTCCGTCGTTTTGTCCGTTCGAGATTCTTAGGAGACGTGCGCACGCGCCGCAGATGGTTGTTTTCACAACCTCGAGATCTACGCCAATAAACGCGCCCCTTCATTACCAGTGTACGCGCCTCTTCATTGATAGTGTGAGAGGGCCCACACTGACGCACCTCCATACAGGTGCCAAGAGACTGTTTGCTAGAAAGAGCAAGAAGACAGAGTGACGTGCTATACCTGTCTGCTTTTTTGACAAGACGTGTCAGATTGGACTTGACAGAGTAAGGAGACAAATAAATACACCAAATAATAGTACAAGCGGCGCTCATTTTTTCCCTGCATGTCTTATGCTCAAGGATGGACCAGACAACTGCCGTGATCGAGGACTGCCCTGACCACTACAATGCTCGGGGACTGCCCAAACCACTGCCGTGCTCGGGGACTGCCCAGACCACTACCGTGCTTGGGGACTACACCGACCACTGCCGTGCTCGGGGACTGCTCCGACCATTACCGTGCTCGGGGACTGCTACGACCACTACTATGCTCGGGGACTGTCCCGACCACTGCTCGGAGATCGCTCTCCTCGGCTACATGTGATTTGTACTCACATACAGTTGAGAGACATTTATTTAGACCTTGCTACAAGGCTCATACTTCGCCTTCCAGCAAGCCCGGGGACTACATCGGTATGATGCACCTGCCGGTGCATCTCGTATCGCCTGTACGACGATTGGTTTATCAATTTAACTAGGAATTCTTTTTAGACCCTGGCACCATGTGCCTACGTCACCTACTACCAGGCTCGGGGACTAAGTGGGCACACTTCACCTTGCGGTGAATGTGTTTATTTTTCGACCCCTACGCCTCTGATGATCAAGGATGCTACGTTTCAAGATTCACTTACATTTCTTTTCAGAAATACAAGTGGGCACACTTCACAGGACGGAAATCTTTTTCTTTTTTCTTAAGAGCACCATACATTATTCGAACAACCTACTTCTCCGGCGACAATGGTGGTCAGAGATGTCAAGACTCAAGCCTCACTATTTTGGAGAAGGTTAAAGTGGCGTGTTGCAGCATAATAGATAGTGCTCGGGGACTAGCTGTGGGGGCATTAACCCCTATACCCTTACGGCTAAGCTTGGGCTAGCCCGGATCAGTGGGTCCGGTCCACCAAAAGACGACGCGCGGCCCGGCCAACCTGTTCGGAGTCCCGCGCAAGGAGTCAAGACAGATTTGGCGATCAAGCAAGATCTTGGTCGGTTAGAATAGGAATCCTTATCTGGCCACCTATGGCAATTGTAACTGACTAGGATTAGTTTCTAGATCTGTAACCCTGCCCCCCAGACTATATAAGGCGGGCAGGGGACCCCTCTAAAAATCATCTCTCATTGACATACAACAATACAAATCAGACGCAGGACGTAGGTATTACGCCTTCTTGGCGGCCGAACCTGGATAAAACCTCGTGTCTGTCTTGCGTCACCGTCTTGTTTGTGGCTTGCGCATCTGTCTGCCGACAATCTACTACCTTGGGCATACCCCTAGGTAGACTACCGACCATATTTCGTCGACAAGGTGGATGCACACTTTGCTACTCTTGATCTTCACTAATGAGGGCTCTCTTTGGGATTCTCAAATCTCAATCACCTCACTAGGACCTTGCTCTTCTTCGCACTCTCTAAGGTGTTTCTTAGCTGTTGGAATGAGCAAAAGTACCCCCACACACGAGCGGAGGTTATATTTATAACACCGGCTGAAAAACGAACCGTTATGTGCCTCTGCGAGGTGACCGGACGCTCCGGTCATGTTGACCGGATGCACCGGTCAGTATACCCCGAGCTCTAGTGGTTATGAGTTGACCGGACACTGGCAGCATCTGATCAACACTGACCGGACGCGTCCAGTCATGTTTTCCCCTCACTGGAACCTTACTGATGTCGACCGGACGCTGGACCTCCAGAGTCCGGTCACTTGCTGAGCAGCGTCCGGTCAGTAACCGGAACCTAATCAGCGTCTGGTCAGCATTGACCAGACGCGTCCGATCAGGATTCTCCCTCTTTGGGACCTTACTGGAGTCGACCGGACGTTGGCCCTCAACGTCTGGTACCATGACCTCGCAGCGTCCGGTCATTTCCAGATGATTTCACCTTGGTCAAATGAACTGACCGGACTCTGAGCCAGCGTCCGGTCACACCGGAGCCAGCGTCCGGTCAGTATTTGACCCTCCATTCACTTCCAACTCTCGAACATATGTGAATGAAGTTTGCTCCATTGGATCAAAGGGTTGTTGTGGAGCTACCTAGTGCTAGTTTTAACAAGTGTGCACCACACCTAACTCACTAGACTCACCTAGGTCAAGCTACCCGTTGATACCCCCCTTAATAGTATGGCCAAAGGAAAAACAAAGTCCTAAACTACTCTAAGTGTCTCTCCAACTCCAATCGACACTTAGAACTAGTCCATCCTTAACCTTGTCGTCCATCCTTTGAAAACCAAAACGATTTACATCGTAGGGGCATGACAACTTTGATTGCCCAATCGATCTCCATTACCGTGACCTAACTCAATTGTTTCTGCAAAACACACGTTAGTCACAGTAATCACGTATTGTCATTAATCACCAAAACCCAACTAGAGGCCTAGATGCTTTCAATGCCGACGTGTTTGCTTGGAAACCTACAGACATGCCGGGGGTACCATGGGAGAAGATCGAGCACTCCTTGAATGTCTCACCGACCGCCGAACCGATCAAGCAGAAACTCCGCTGATTCGCGTCAGACAAGAAGGAGGCTATTAGTGTAGAAATAAAACGGCTCTTAGCTGCTGGATTCATAAAAGACGTGTATCATCCTGAGTGGTTAGCAAACCCTATTCTTGTTCAAAAAAAGAATAAAGAATGGAGAATGTGCGTCGATTACACTGATCTTAACAAACACTGCCCTAAAGACCCCTTCGGTTTGCCTCAGATAGACAAGGTTGTAGACTCCACCGCTAGTTGCGAACTGCTCTCCTTCCTTGACTATTACTCCGGCTATCACCAGATCCCCTCAAGGAAGAAGACCAGATCAAGATGTCATTCATCACGCCCTTTGGTGCGTACTGCTACACCACCATGTCATTCGAACTCAAGAATACCGGGGTGACTTATCAAAGGGCTATCTAGATGTGCCTCGATCAACAGATCGGCCGCAACGTCGAAGCTTATATCGACGATGTGGTCATCAAGTCCAAGACCGCCGATGATCTTATCGCCGACCTCGAAGAAACATTCACCAACCTTAAAAGGTATCGATGGAAGCTGAACCCTTCAAAGTGCATCTTTGGAGTTCCATCTGGTATACTCCTAGGCTACATTGTCAGCGCACGAGGCATTGAGCCCAATCCTGACAAGGTCTCCGCCATCACCAACATGAAACGACCAACATGCGTTAAGGATATATAGAAGCTTATAGGCTGCATGGCTGCTTTAAGCCGCTTCATATCACGCCTCGACGAAAAAGGGCTACCATTCTTCAAACTTCTCAAGGCCTCTGAGCGCTTTTCCTGGTCGGAGGAGGCTGACACAGCCTTCGAGCAACTCAAGTTGTTCCTAACAAAGCCTTCGATCATGATGACACCATGGCCAGACGAAACTCTCCTCATCTACATCATCGCTACTTCTCGCGTCGTCAGCACAACCATTGTGGTCGAACGCGAGGAGGCCGGGCACACCAATAAGGTGCAACGTCTGGTATATTTTATCAGTGAGGTTCTTAACGAGCACAAAACTCATTATCCTTAGGTCCAGAAGCTGCTATACGTCGTCCTGAGTACTTCGCGCAAGCTCCGTCACTACTTCAAGTATTACAAGATCGTTGTGGTCACTGAGTTCCCTCTGGGGGACATCCTCTGCAACAAAGAGGCCAACGGCCGTATCATCAAGTGGGCTATCGAGCTCGGCACTTACTCCATTGAATTCAGAAGCATGCCTACCATCAAGTCTTAGGCGCTTGCTAATTTTGTCGCTGAGTGGACCAAGATTCAAGAGCCTATCACCGCTACCTGCACTGTGCACTAGGTGATGTACTTTGATGGTGCCCTTAACATCAACGGTGCTAGTGTGGGCATTCTATTCCTTACGCCAACCAAGGATAAGCTCTGATACGTTCTTCGGATACACTTTCCAGCCTCCAACAACGCCGCCGAATATGAAGCATGTCTCCATGAACTCCGCATAGCCATTGAGCTCGGCGTCAAACACCTCATGGTATACGGGGACTCCACGCTGGTCATCAACCAGCTCAACAAAGACTGGTCTTGCTCCAGTGAGAAGATGGATGCATATTGCGCCGAAATCAGGAATCTTGAAGGGAAGTTCTACGGTATCGAGTACCACCATGTGGTACGCGATCAAAATCAGCTCACCGATCACCTATCCAAGTTAGGCTCCTCTCACGCCGCAATTCCACTGGGGGTCTTCGTTCAAGATCTTCTGGCGTCATCCATTAAGGAAGATAAGGAAATTTAGGAAGTTCCTCCCGTCGAGCAGTTGGCACTTACGATACCTTCAACGGTCGCCGATTGGAGGGAATAGTTCATCAAGTACCTCTCCAGCACCGAAGTACCCACCGATAAATCTGAAACCGAACGCCTAATCCATCGAAGCATGCATTATGTGCTGGTGGATGGCAACTTGATGAGGAAAAGTGCTAAGGAAGGGATACTGCAAAAATGCATCACCCAAGAAGACGAAGTGAAGCTACTTCTTGAAATTCATTCTGGTTCCTACGGCAACCACGCGCCTTGAGAACACTAGTCGGCAAAGCTTTCCGAGCTAGTTTTTATTGGTCCACGGCCATCTCCGATGCAGAAGATCTCGTCCGATGTTGTGAAGGATGCTAATTTTCGCCAAGCAAATACACGTGCCGGCACATGAGCTGTAGACCATCCCAGTTTCCTGGCCCTTCACATGCTGGGGACTGGATATGATTGGTCCTTTCAAGCCAGCGCCAGGTGGCTTCTGGTATGTATATGTCGCCATTGATAATTTCTCCAAGTGGATCGAGTATAAACCGCTCATCTTGGCTACTGCAAAGAAAGCAGTCGAGCTCTTCGAAGACATCATCCACAAATTTGGTCTCCCGAACTGCATCATCACCGACCTCGGAAGTACGTTTACTAGCCATCACTTTTGGGACTTCTGTGAAGACCGATGCATCTCCATCAAGTACGTCTCTGTTGCCCATCCTAGAGCCAACGGCCAGGTCAAACGGGCAAACGACATGATCCTTGATGCCCTCAAAAAGAGGCTATATTAGAAAGAAGAAAAGCATCCGGGCAGATGGCTCAAGGAGCTACTAGCTATAGTCTGGGGACTGCGCACTCAAGCTAGTCGCAGCACCGGTGTGTCTCCATATTTCTTGGTCTACTGCTCAGAAGCCATACTACTAGCGGATATTGCCTTCTGAGCACCTAGGGTGGAAAATTATGATGAAGAGCAAGCCGTAGCTATTCGGACAGAGGACGTCGATAGGGCCAAGGAAGAATGCCTAATCACCTACGTCCACACAGCCAAATATCTATAAGTCTTGCGGAGGTACTACAATCGCAACATCAAAGGTCGTTCATTTTCTATGGCTCTAAAGTACAATCGCGACCTCGTTCTCTGCAGGAAACAAAAAACCGAAGGGATGCACAAGCTCTCCTCCCCCTGGGAAGGGCCTTACGTCATCAAAGAGGTTACCCGACAAGGGTCTTATCGCCTATGTGACTTAGACGGAATCGTTGTCCCCAACTCATGGCACATCGAGCACCTCATATGATTCTATCCTTGAAACGCCCCGGATATGTACTCTCCACTTTATGATGAATAAAGTTTTGGTCTCCATAATTTATCTCCATTATTTCTCCATTATGGTTTAATCTCCACCTACAGTCGCCGAGCCTTCAGTTACTCCATAACGAACTCCAATATGAAATCGCCATAACTGCGCCGACCACGTTTTTGCCGAACGAGCTTCTCCAAATCGCCGAACACATTTTCTCCAAATCGTCGTACACATTTTCTCCAAATCGCTAAACACTTTTTCTCCAAATCGCCGAACACATTTTCTCCAAATCACTGAACACTTTTTCTCCAAATCGCCGAACATGTTTTCTCCAAATCACCAACATAAATCGCCGAACATGTTTTCTCCAAATCGCCAACGTATTTCGCCAAAAATGTTTCTCCAAATCGCCGAACATTTTGCTCCAAATCTCCAAGATATTTCGCCGATCAGCGAGCATCATACGTTCTGTTCTGTTCTCTTCGAAGAAGACCCAGTCTCTGATCTCTCCCTATACGTGCCATGGGCTCCGCGTTCTGCGTTATGGGTGGTCGGTTGCGGTTCCTTGGTCACGCCTGTTCCTCCTACACGTCCACGGGCTCCGCGCTCGACATTATGGACTATGGGCTAGCCAAGGCCAAGCGCTTAGTAAAGAACTAATTGCTCGGACGCCACTTATACTATGTTTATCTCTAAGTTATTTCACCAACCGCCGAGCAGCAAATGTTCCGCTCTACGCTCTATGGAGAAGACCCAGTCTCTGATCTCTCCCTACATGTGCTACGGCCTCCACGCTCTGCATTATGGGTGGTTGGCTATGGTTCCTTGGTCACGCCTGCAACTCCTACACGTGCACGGCCTCCGTGCTCGACGTTATGGACTATGGGCTAGCCGAGGCCATAGGGCTCAGTAGCGAGCTAACTGCTCGGACGCTACTTATACTATGTATAATTGCGTTATGGTTAAAACTATGAAGATTTTTCACTGAAATACCAGCAAACTACATACACATGCACCTTATAACATTTATACACATACATAAATGTTTTTTGCACTTTCGCGCGTTCTAACTACATTGTCCATATATTACAGATGATAATCTCTGAGCAGATCACCGAGCTTCACCATCGCCGCTCGTCTCACCAAACAGGTTGATGTCACCGGTTATCTTTTTTGCCACGTCCTCCACCTCATCCTCCAACTGCTAGGTCTCTGCCTCGCTCAACCCTTCGGCAAATCCGGCCCCTATCGCCTAAAGGTCAATGGCCGGATAGTGGGACCGAACCACAACAAGGGCGTGAGTAGCGGCGGTAACAATGGCGTCGCGGTTGAAGCTCTTGAAGTTCTCCCACGCTGCCTTGCACCTCTGGATGATGGTGTCTGAATGCTGCGGTCTGCCATCGGGCTGAGGAGCCACCTCTAGGTCGACGCAGTCGAGCACCGGTTTAACTCCGGCGACTATGGCGTCGAACTTGTCCCTTTGGGTCCTGGCCTCCTGCACCAGTACATCAAACTGTGCCTTGACTTTTTGATGGTAGCCTGCAAGCATTACAAGGTTCCATCAAACAAGAAAAGCACTTCAGCATTAGCTCCGACTAGGAAGTATTCACCTTTCGGCTCCTCGGCCAGTTTGTCTGCTCGCTCTAACTCCTTCGCCTTCTCCTCTCGGAGTTGTTCGAGGGCCTGGCATAGCTGGCCAAGCTCCGCGTCTTGCTCTACAAGCACAATAGTCATCACCAAATATATAGCTATTCAGCAATACAAAGCAGATTCGCCGATATGACATACCTTTCTTCTGCTTAGACTTTTCGCAGCTGCTCCAACTGCTCGGAAGCACCCGTCATTTGCTCGGAGATAATGGCCAGCTGCTCAGACTTGCTCTGCAGCTGCTCGGACGCGGTCGCCAGCCGCTCGGATAGGATGGCCTTCTGGTACTCTAGGTCCCGCGTGTTGGACTCTACGAGGTCTCGCTTGCGTTGGGCCTTCTAGATCTTTCTCTCCATGAGGTTCATCGTCGCCTTGAGTTTTCGTTCTCCTCGGCGAGGGGCTCCATCCTCTTTATCAGCTGATGCCGCTGCTCGGCAGGCCGAGTTATTCCCTACAAATGCACAATGATAATGATGAACTCCAATCCGCAACGTCAAAGACAAGCACTCCTGATGCAGTACTGACCTCGATTTGTTTCATCACCCCGCCAAGGGCGGACTTCAGTCTCCTCATCTCCCCGGTGGTGTCCTCCTCCTCGACAACCACCACCTCGTCACCGCGCTTGTGGAGGATTTAGACAGATTGAGGTCGAGGTTCATCACGCTCGATCTCTTCCACCTCGTCCTCCTCCGCTGCAGCTAGAGGCACCACCTAGGGGCTTGGTGGCCAGATAGCATGTCCGACCATGCCCTCTGATGCCTCAGGCAGCGCCGTCTACTTCGCCGGCACCGCAGGCCCCTCCGCGCCAAATGCTGGTGCAGCATCGGTAGCTCTAGCCTCTGCCCCTAAAGATCTAGCTGTCGTAGAACCGACCAATTTATAAGAGTACAAGTACAATGGCAGCCTGCAAGCGGTCGCACTATCATACTTGAACCCATATAAACCCGGTAGTCCGTCGAGTACCACGACGGGTCTCGATAAACGATTTACAACAACCAAGATCGTACAGGATTCAACATACATGCCACATATTACATAAAGTTCACAGATACCTTTCATCATCAGAGTACGAATAAAAGTTATTACAAACCGAGTTTGATAGATAAAGCGGAAGCAAATAAGTTTGAAAATAAAGTTTCCAACATAGTTTGATACAGTGCCAAGTAAGATCACGGTCCACAAAAGCAAGGAGAGGGATTAATAGGAAGCCTGCCCAAGGCTTACTCCTCATCCACGGCGGGATAGAAGCAACTCTTGCAATAACCATGATACATAGTGCCATCTACAACAATGGGGAAATAAAACCCTGAGTACGAGAAGGTACTCAGCTAGACTTACCCGTCATGAACCAAAAATAAATGACTCCAAGGATTATGCACGGCTGTATAAGTGGACGTAACTCGACAACATTTTGCATGAAAGCAGTTAACTCATTGTACAATTACGATTCCTTTATCAAGTTAATTATAACTATCCATTTCTAGATTAGCAACTATCCTGTGCCAAACATGTGGTATATCATTTAAAAGCATACAATAGTAACCATAGCAGGTATTGTAATTCCATATTCCTCCGAACCATCATGTTCCATAGCACAGTTACTACGATGTTGGAGCTAGTCAAGTTTCTCACTATCCGGGAGAGACGGCGATTCGAATCGATTTCAACCAGCTGAGAATTTATTCCTAACACAAACCTAGGTCTATCAGCCACGATAGCCTTAGGTCACCTTTGGTACAACTCAGGTACACATTTCATGGGTCCGTTCCGCGCTGCACAATCTGGAACACCAGATGCCAGGATGTTCAGGCCAAGCCTGCCCTTAGGCTCAGTCTGATCGTTCCCTGGAAGGAGCGCACAACAGAACGGGTCCCGGCCTGAGTTGAACTACTCGGCTTCGCGGTCGGAACGAGTTATCCGGCCAGCTAAGTGAGAGGCATGCGTTCAATCTTGTCAGAAGTTCCAACAACGGTACGGTCCTTAACCGACACAGACAGGGATAGATCCACACCCAAGACCTCCATGTCTTGTTGCTTCTCTATCGACCTCCCGTCCGGTCTTGATTTACTTTTACCTCATGGTTCTGTTCCATGATAGCAGATATAGCCAGCCTTGCTCCGGTATCCACCTATATCTCGTAGGTGACAGGACATCACCCGACTTCTACCGGTCTAAGCATGGCTAAGCATATTTTCGATCCTGGACCTATACCGGTTAATGGTGTAATATCTGGACAAGGAATTTGTATGCATCAAGTGGTTCCATTCAACTCTTATAACCTAATGCATCAATCATAAGTACTTAAGTAATCATTTGTAAAATACTGGGAGACTTAGAATGCTCCGGGGCTTGCCTCGTAGAAAGGAAGTAGGGCGGTGGTCAGGGCACTCCGGAAGCTCTTCAGGATTCTGCTCCATGCCTTCGGGAGCTGCGGCTTGAGGATTCTCCTGCTGGTCCCCTTCCTCTGCTTCTTCGAATTCCAGCAACGTTATCTCTTCCTCCGATCCTAGATGCATGAATATGGCATAAGTATTACGAATGCATATATGTTAACAAGTGCATCATGTTTATTGAGTAGGTGCATATCTCTTCTCGATTATTTAATTAACTACTTCCACAATGCATCGACTATACCACAAAACAGCAGCAATTTGTTTTACTCATAACTGGAGTTCTACTAATCCAAATGCAGTGATCCTGGACTTTCTGGAAAGCTTATCAAATTATCTACAACTTTGTTATTAACCATTTTACAGCAAACATCATCCCTATCATGCAACTTATCAAACAACAGAATCTATCCGGAATCCTTCTACATTTGCATTTTAATCAACAATACTTCTACTTCATGTAATCTCTCAAAGTTTGATAACATAAAGTCTAACAACAATTTAAGCATACCAACTACATTCAAGACAATATAATGGTGAAGCCCAAACTATTTATTTAAATGTCTTTATTATTTTATTTAGATATCTAGGTTAAATAATAAACATATACCAGATGTACTTCATAAATTCTCAAAAATTTACAGTGCCTTACTAATGCTATCAAAGGACTACTGTAAAAGTTTCATGACATTTTATTCAATAAAACAATCTATACAAAAATGACAAGACAGAAGGGCTTACAATAGCAAAAATAAAAAACCCTAGTGAAAAGTGTCAAGCAACAGATTTCCTATTTTTCTTAGCCTCCTTATGGTACTAGGATTACCCCCAACAAATTTCAGGAATAAAGGATTCACAAATAATTTATAGAAATTCATACAAGGATTCACTATTTATAAAAGAAAAATCTATAACTATAGATCTACACATGCACTGATCCTCAAATTTTTACCAGAGCTCATATATGCTAATACTAGCTTGCAACAAAAATTTCATAATTTTTTGAGCACAGGAACTCTAGATATAAAATAAACAAATTTGCATGCATTCAAAAGCACATTTCAAATCTCTATTTAAATCTCCCAAAACTTTTACTGTAAATGTCAGGAATATATTTTTCCTAAATACTACACTTCCTAAGGAACACTACACAATTTATTTCCCAATTTTTGAAGCTACCAAACTGAAGATATAAAAGTCACCAAAGAATTCAAAAACTGGAATCTAATGAGCTAGCTTCCAAATACGGAGTCGCTGACCGGTGGGACCCGTGAGTCAGGAGACCCCACATGTCATTGAGACAGAAACAGAGCTGGCGGCGCTACTCTACTGGCGCGGCCAGAACTCAACGGCGGTGAGTTCGCTGGCGGTGACATCTTCACCAGATGTTCTACTCGACTTTGCGCACACAACCATCTACTTGGTGGGACTGCTCGTCGGTGCTAGCAACGGCGGCGGCGCTCATGGCGGAGCGGTGGCGCTGGACGACGGCGAGGCGCCGGTGGAGGCTACGGCAACTCGATTGAATGCTACGCCGAGCATCACCGAGCTACGGCGGACCTAGCTAGCGCCCTATCGTGGCTTGGGATGGTCGGTGGCGACGTGGCCACGGTGACGGGGCTAGCGGCGGAGCTCCGGTGAGCTCGTGTGCGTTGCTGTGGCTTACCGAGCGCGGTCAGCGAGCGCGGGTGGAGGCGGTGAGTCACGGGGGCTCTGGTGGAGGCGTTGGCTAAGGCGACGGCGGAGGCTCTCGGTGCTACGGAAGCTCGGCGGCTGCGCGCAAGGACGAAGGAGGAGCCGAGGAAATGAAAAACGGAGCGCGGGACGGGTCGAGCGGGCGCTGGCGGTGTTAAAGCCGCGCTCTGGCTCATCACTGCCGTGCTGGACAGAACGCCGGCGACGCGCGGCCAGTTCCCGCACCACGCGGCGGCTCGGCTCTGAGCCGGTCGGCCACTGAATCCATCGATTCAGTTCGTTCAGTTAACGCAATGCCGAGCCTGACGACGAGTTTTGCCATCCATTTAACTGCTAATCCGTGTCTCCAAAGTATAAATAGTCTGAATAGGATTTGTAGAACCATGCACCAGCTACAACTCTTGTCAAGGAACCATGTTCTAATTCGCAACCGAATTCAAGTTAGATCACCCCCAAGGTCGGCTGTCAGCACGGTTAGGGTACAAGACTTAGAAAAAATTTCTTAAGTGTTGAAATCTTGATTTTGCTGATTTTTGTGAGACCAATTCAAGCATGTTAGAAGCTAAATCAGTCAATGACCCAAAAATAAAAGTTGTTCCTTATGTCAAATACTACAACTTTGCTTTAGTGATCTCCTCCATGCAAGGTCTCTAACACCTAGTTCAAACTTGGTCAAACATGTCACATTTAAATGATGATACACATCAAAGCATGGCTTAATGACCTTTTTACCCCTAACCATGAATATCAAAGTTGTTCATAAGGATATTCTAAACATGTTTAAGCAATTTGCAAGATCATTCAATCATTTCATGTAGTAGTCACTCATAGGGCTAGTTAGTGTAATCACATGAAGCTTAAGTGTTGGTTCATGAAATGTGACCATGACAAAGTCCTATTTGCTAACCTAGGTGTTGCTATATGTTTGTGTGACTCACATCCACCAAGTACATGTGTCCACTCATGATCAATGCATAGATACATGGAGACATGAAATAACGAGAAAAGTTGCATATGTTTAAGAAACATGCGATAACAAGCAAATGTTTCAGATGTTTCAATCCAATGTTTCAATTGTAAATGTTTGTTTATGAATGCTTGATGATCATGCTCATGTTATGCAAGTCAAGTTGTGCAAGGCTAACACCCGAGGTGTTACAGCCCCTCCCCCTTATAAAAATCTCGTCCTGAGATTTGCAAGACCTACCATTCTTGGAAAAAGGCGGGATAAACTTCTCATAAATAATCTTCTCTCTCCCACGTAGCATCTTGTTCACTGTGATTGTTCCACACCACCTTATAGAACTTAATAATCTTACTCCGTGTTACTCTCTCCATCTCCTCTAATACTCGAATTGGCTTTTCTTCATAGGTCAAATCCGATTGAAGCTGCACGTTGGTGGGTGCAATAGCTTCTTCAGGTACTCGCAGACATTTCTTCAACTGAGAAACATGGAACACATCAAATATTGCACTCATCTCTGGTGGAAGTTGTAACTTATACGCAACATTTCCTTTTCGTTCCAAAATTTTGTATGGCCCTACATATCTTGGTGAAAGCTTCTTTTTCATCCCAAATCTCTTCACACCTTTCATGGGTGATACTCTCAAGTATACATAGTCACCCACTTCAAAAGTCAGTGGTCTTCTTCTTCTGTCGGCATAACTCTTTTGTCTTGATTGAGATGCCTTCATATGTTGTTGGATGATACGTACTTGTTCTTCGGCTTCATTGATAAAGTCAATACCAAAGTATCTCCTTTCACCGGGCTCAATCCAATTCAATGGAGTTCTACATTTTCTGCCATACAAGGCTTCAAATGGAGCCATCTTGATACTCGCTTGATAACTGTTGTTATAGGAGAATTCAGCTAAAGGTAACCATTTCTCCCATGAACCTTTTGAAGATATAACACAAGCTCTAAGTAAATCTTCTAGGATTTGGTTCACTCGCTCTGTCTGTCCTGAAGTTTGCGGATGATATGCCGAACTTCTGATTAGCTTGGTTCCCAAAGCCTGGTGCAAGTGCTCCCAGAAACGAGCGATGAACTGTGGTCCTCGATCTGAGATTATAGTCCTGGGTACTCCATGCAGTCTCACGATCTGGGAAACATATATCTCAGAGTATTTCCCCACGTGATATGTTGTGTGAACTGGTACAAAATGTGCTGACTTGGTGAGACGATCTACAATGACCCATATCAAATCATGACCTTGTGGTGTCATTGGAAGGCCTGTGATAAAGTCCATGCTGATTTCCTCCCATTTCCATCCTAGAATAGGCAATGGCTGGAGTAATCCAGCAGATTTCATATGGACAGCTTTTACTCTACTGCAGTTATCGCACCTAGCGACATAGGCTGCGATCTCTTTCTTCATCTTAGTCCACCAAAAACGGGTTTTCAAGTCTTGGTACATCTTACTACTACCCGGATGGATAGACAATTTGGACGAGTGAGCTTCATCAAAAATTTGATTCCTTAGCTCATGGTCTTTTGGTACCACAAGTCGGTCCTCAAACCATAATACACCTCTTTCATCCAATCTAAAATGTTTGGTTTCTTGCTCTTGCATTTTTCTCTTGATGTGACTTATTCCTACATCTGTCTGCTGTAGTTCTATGATTTTGCTCTCAAGTGAACAACTGATAGTGATATTGTGTAGTACAACAGGATGTAACAAGTTGAATCCATCTTCCAATAATGCTTCCACAATGTTGCAATGGGACTTTCGACTGAGTGCATCTGCTACTACATTAGCTTTACCCGGATGGTAATGCACTTCTAAATTATAGTCCTTAATCAATTCTAACCATCTTCGTTGTCTCATGTTCAGCTCTGGTTGGGTAAAGATATACTTGAGACTTTTGTGGTCAGTATAGATATGACATACATTGCCCAACAAGTAATGTCTCCATATCTTTAATGCATGAACAACGGCTGCAAGTTCCAAATCATGTGTAGGGTAGTTGACTTCATGTTTCCTCAATTGCTGAGTAGCATATGCAATAACTCTTAATTCTTGCACAAGCACACACCCCAAACCTATTCCCGATGCATCACAAAATACATCAAAAGGCTTTTCAATGTCTGGTTGTGCCAGCACAGGTGCTGTAGTCAACAACGTTCTGAGGGTGTGAAAAGTTGTTTCACATTCTGGTGTCCATTTGTACTTCTCATCTTTCTGAAGTAGTCTGGTCATAGGCTTAGCTATCTTTGAGAAATCTGGAATGAAACGACGATAATATCCTGCTAACCCTAGAAAACTCCGAACTTCATGAACCGAAGTTGGGGCTTTCCAATCCATGACCTCTTGTACTTTTGATGGGTCTACGAATGCATATATGTTAACACGTGCATCATGTTTATTGAGTAGGTGCATATCTCTTCTCGATTATTTAATTAACTACTTCCACAATGCATCGACTATACCACAAAACAGCAGCAATTTGTTTTACTCATAACTAGAGTTCTACTAATCCAAATGCAGTGATCCTGGACTTTCTGGAAAGCTTATCAAATTATCTACAACTTTGTTATTAACCATTTTACAGCAAACATCATCCCTATCATGCAACTTATCAAACAACAGAATCTGTCCGGAATCCTTCTACATTTGCATTTTAATCAACAATACTTCTACTTCATGTAATCTCTCAAAGTTTGATAACATAAAGTCTAACAACAGTTTAAGCATACCAACTACATTCAAGATAATGTAATGGTGAAGCCCAAACTATTTATTTAAATGCCTTTATTATTTTATTTAGATATCTAGGTTAAATAATAAACATATACCAGATGTACTTCATAAATTCTCAAAAATTTACAGTGCCTTACTAATGCTATCAAAGGACTACTGTAAAAGTTTCATGACATTTTATTCAATAAAACAATCTATACAAAAATGACAAGACAGAAGGGCTTACAATAGCAAAAATAAAAAAACCCTAGTGAAAAGTGTCAAGCAACAGATTTCCTATTTTTCTTAGCCTCTTTATGGTACTAGGATTACCCCCAACAAATTTCAGGAATAAAGGATTCACAAATAATTTATAGAAATTCATACAAGGATTCACTATTTATAAAAGAAAAATCTATAACTATAGATCTACACATGCACTGGTCCTCAAATTTTTACCAGAGCTCATATATGCTAATACTAGCTTGCCACAAAAATTTCATAATTTTTGGAGCACAGGAACTCTAGATATAAAATAAACAAATTTGCATGCATTCAAAAGCACATTTCAAATCTCTATTTAAATCTCCCAAAATTTTTACTGTAAATGTCAGGAATATATTTTTCCTAAATACTACACTTCCTAAGGAACACTACACAATTTATTTCCCAATTTTTGAAGCTACCAAACTGAAGATATAAAAGTCACCAAAGAATTCAAAAATTGGAATCAAATGAGCTAGCTTCCAAATACGGAGTCGCTGACCGGTGGGACCCGTGAGTCAGGGGACCCCACATGTCATTGAGACGGAAACAGAGCCGGCGGTGCTACTCTACTAGCGCGGCCAGAACTCAACGACGGTGAGTTCGCCGGCGGTGACATCTTCACTAGATGTTCTACTCGACTTTGCGCACACAACCATCTACTTGGTGGGACTGCTCGTCGGTGCTAGCAACGGCGGCGGCGCTCATGGCGGAGCGGTGGCGCTGGACGACGGCGAGGCACCGGTGGAGGCTACGGCAACTCGATCGAATGCTACGCTGAGCATCACCGAGCTACGGCGGACCTAGCTAGCGCCCTATCGTGGCTTGGGATGGTCGGTGGCGACGTGGCCACGGTGACAGGGCTAGCGGCGGAGCTCCGGCGAGCTCGTGTGCGTTGCTGTGGCTTACCGAGCGCGGTCAGCGAGCGCGGGTGGAGGCGGTGAGTCACGGGGGCTCTGGTGGAGGCGTTGGCTAAGGCGACGACGGAGGCTCTTGGTGCTACGGAAGCTCGGCGGCTGCGCGCGAGGACGAAGGAGGAGCCGAGGAAATGAAAAACGAAGCGCGGGACGGGTCGGGTGGGCGCTGGCGGTGTTAAAGCCGCGCTCTGGCTTGTCACTGTCGCGCTAGGCAGAACGCCGGTGACGCACGGCCAGTTCCCGCGCCATGCGGCGGCTCGGCTCTGAGCCGGTCGGCCCCTGAATCCATCGATTTAGTTCGTTCAGTTAACGCAATGCCGAGCCTGACGACAAGTTTTGCCATCCATTTAACTGCTAATCCGTGTCTCCAAAGTATAAATAGTCTGAATAGGATTTGTAGAACCATGCACTAGCTACAACTCTTGTCAAGGAACCATGTTCTAATTCACAACCGAATTCAAGTTAGATCACCCCCAAGGTCGGCTGTCAGCACGGTTAGGGTACAAGACTTAGAAAAAATTTCTTAAGTGTTGAAATCTTGATTTTGCTGATTTTTGTGAGACCAATTCAAGCATGTTAGAAGATAAATCAGTCAATGACCCAAAAATAAAAGTTGTTCCTTATGTCAAATACTACAACTTTGCTTTAGTGATCTCCTCCATGCAAGGTCTCTAACACCTAGTTCAAACTTGGTCAAACATGTCACATTTAAATGATGATACACATCAAAGCATGGCTTAATGACCTTTTACCCCTAACCATGAATATCAAAGTTGTTCATAAGGATATTCTAAACATGTTTAAGCAATTTACAAGATCATTCAATCATTTCATGTAGTAGTCACTCATAGGGCTAGTTAGTGTAATCACATGAAGCTTAAGTGTTGGTTCATGAAATGTGACCATGACAAAGTCCTATTTGCTAACCTAGGTGTTGCTATATGTTTGTGTGACTCACATCCACGAAGTACATGTGTCCACTCATGATCAATGCATAGATACATGGAGACATGAAATAACGAGAAAAGTTGCATATGTTTAAGAAACATGCGATAACAAGCAAACGTTTCAGATGTTTCAATCCAATGTTTCAATTGTAAATGTTTGTTTATGAATGCTTGATGATCATGCTCATGTTATGCAAGTCAAGTTATGCAAGGCTTACACCCGAGGTGTTACAGCCCCTCCCCCTTATAAAAATCTCGTCCCGAGATTTGCAAGACCTACCATTCTTGGAAAAAGGCGGGATAAACTTCTCGTAAATAATCTTCTCTCTCCCACGTAGCATCTTGTTCACTGTGATTGTTCCACACCACCTTATAGAACTTAATAATCTTACTCCGTGTTACTCTCTCCATCTCCTCTAATACTCGAATTGGCTTTTCTTCATAGGTCAAATCCGATTGAAGCTGCACGTTGGTGGGTGCAATAGCTTCTTCAGGTACTCGCAGACATTTCTTCAACTGAGAAACATGGAACACATCAAATATTGCACTCATCTCTGGTGGAAGTTGTAACTTATACGCAACATTTCCTTTTCGTTCCAAAATTTTGTATGGCCCTACATATCTTGGTGAAAGCTTCTTTTTCATCCCAAATCTCTTCACACCTTTCATGGGTGATACTCTCAAGTATACATAGTCACCCACTTCAAAAGTCAGTGGTCTTCTTCTTCTGTCGGCATAACTCTTTTGTCTTGATTGAGATGCCTTCATATGTTGTTGGATGATACGTACTTGTTCTTCGGCTTCATTGATAAAGTCAATACCAAAGTATCTCCTTTCACCGGGCTCAATCCAATTCAATGGAGTTCTACATTTTCTGCCATACAAGGCTTCAAATGGAGCCATCTTGATACTCGCTTGATAACTGTTGTTATAGGAGAATTCAGCTAAAGGTAACCATTTCTCCCATGAACCTTTTGAAGATATAACACAAGCTCTAAGTAAATCTTCTAGGATTTGGTTCACTCGCTCTGTCTGTCCTGAAGTTTGCGGATGATATGCTGAACTTCTGATTAGCTTGGTTCCCAAAGCCTGGTGCAAGTGCTCCCAGAAACGAGCGATGAACTGTGGTCCTCGATCTGAGATTATAGTCCTAGGTACTCCATGCAGTCTCACGATCTGGGAAACATATATCTCAGAGTATTTCCCCACGTGATATGTTGTGTGAACTGGTACAAAATGTGCTGACTTGGTGAGACGATCTACAATGACCCATATCAAATCATGACCTTGTGGTGTCATTGGAAGGCCTGTGATAAAGTCCATGCTGATTTCCTCCCATTTCCATCCTGGAATAGGCAATGGCTGGAGTAATCCAGCAGATTTCATATGGATAGCTTTTACTCTACTGCAGTTATCGCACCTAGCGACATAGGCTGCGATCTCTTTCTTCATCTTAGTCCACCAAAAACGGGTTTTCAAGTCTTGGTACATCTTACTACTACTCGGATAGATAGACAATTTGGACGAGTGAGCTTCATCAAAAATTTGATTCCTTAGCTCACGGTCTTTTGGTACCACAAGTCGGTCCTCAAACCATAATACACCTCTTTCGTCCAATCTAAAATGTTTGGTTTCTTGCTCTTGCATTTTTCTCTTGATGTGACTTATTCCTACATCTGTCTGTTGTAGTTCTATGATTTTGCTCTCAAGTTAACAACTGATAGTGATATTGTGTAGTACAATAGGATGTAACAAGTTGAATCCATCTTCCAATAATGCTTCCACAGTGTTGCAATGGGACTTTCGACTGAGTGCATCTGCTACTACATTAGCTTTACCCGGATGGTAATGCACTTCTAAATTATAGTCCTTAATCAATTCTAACCATCTTTGTTGTCTCATGTTCAGCTCTGGTTGGGTAAAGATATACTTGAGACTTTTGTGGTCAGTATAGATATGACATACATTGCCCAACAAGTAATGTCTCCATATCTTTAATGCATGAACAACGGCTGCAAGTTCCAAATCATGTGTAGGGTAGTTGACTTCATGTTTCCTCAATTGCCGAGAAGCATATGCAATAACTCTTCCTTCTTGCATAAGCACACACCCCAAACCTATTCCCGATGCATCACAAAATACATCAAAAGGCTTTTCAATGTCTGGTTGTGCCAGCACAGGTGCTGTAGTCAACAATGTTCTGAGGGTGTGAAAAGCTATTTCACATTCTGGTGTCCATTTGTACTTCTCATCTTTCTGAAGTAGTCTGGTCATAGGCTTAGCTATCTTTGAGAAATCTGGAATGAAACGACGATAATATCCTGCTAACCCTAGAAAACTCCGAACTTCATGAACCGAAGTTGGGGCTTTCCAATCCATGACCTCTTGTACTTTTGATGGGTCTATGGAGATTCCATCCCTTGATAAGATGTGACCTAAGAAAGGTACTTTGCTCATCCAAAATTCACACTTGCTAAATTTCGCATATAGCTTATGCTCCCTCAATCTGGATAAAACAATCCTCAGATGCTCTTCATGATCTGACTCATTTTCTGAATAAATCAATATATCATCAATAAACACGACCATGAACTTGTCGAGTTCGGGCATGAATACCGAGTTCATCAGGTACATGAAGTAGGCTGGAGCATTTGTTAGTCCGAAAGACATAACTAAATACTCATATAAGCCGTACCTAGTAGAGAAAGCAGTTTTAGGTATATCCTCTGGTCTGATCTTTATCTGATGGTAGCCGGATCTCAAATCAATTTTGGAGAATACCTTTGCCTTCGCTAGCTGATCGAACAAAATGTCGATGCGGGGCAACGGATATTTGTTCTTGATGGTCACAGCATTGAGTGGTCTGTAATCTACACACATTCTCAGTGACTTGTCCTTCTTTTTCACAAACAAGGCTGGACATCCCCATGGAGATGAGCTAGGTTGGATAAGACCCTTGTCCAATAGATCTTGCAATTGAACCTTAAGTTCCACTAACTCATTGGGTGGCATTCTATAGGGCCTTCTGGATATGGGTGCTGTACCTGGCACTAACTCGATCTTAAATTCCACGTCCCTATCCGATGGTAGACCTGGTAATTCCTCAGGAAATACATCCGGAAACTCACAAACCACTGGAATCTCACAAAGTGTGGTGGTTTGGATTGGGGTTCGAAATCGCGGGAGAGTGGTACTAGAAAAGCATTCCCTCCTGTGGGTTCTCTCAACATAATAGTACGGGTGCTAGTGTCAATAAGAACACCATGATCCTTCATCCTATTCATGCCTAAGATTACACTTATCGATAACCCGGGCAATATTATCAAATCTGTTGTGTACTCTCTCCCTTGTATAGAAATGAGTACATTTTTTACTATCTTTTTGGTAGTAACAGTTCCCCCTGCTGAACTTATGTTATAACCCCCTTTGCTTACTTCAATTATTTCTTGATCATGTCTAGATGCAAATGCTTGACTCATAAATGAATGAGAAGCTCCCGAATCAAATAAAACAACAGCAGGATGCTTGTTGATGAGAAACATACCAGCCGTGACAACTTCTCTAGCGGGCACTTCCTCCACAGCGGTATAATGCACGTGTCCCGGACGTGCCCTGGCATTCGCCTGCCTCTGATTGTTCTGATTTGGGTTGCCATTCTTCTTGGGGTGGGGGCATTCCTTGGACCAATGACCCAGTTGGTTGCAGTTGAAACATGGTTGATTACTTCTGAATCCGGTGGAGCTGTCCTGACTGCCATTTCCTTTTGGTAAGGCAATAGTGAATGCCTTACGGAATGGTTTCTGTGGCCTGTTATTCTGAGCTTTAGGTGGTGGAGGCCTAAACTTGGGTGCAGGTGGACGGAATTGTGGCCTAGCTGTGATAGGCGCTTTTGACTGGAAAGATCCGGAGGCACCGGCCTCATATGCTCTCTTGCGACCCTTAGCAACTGCATGCATGTTGTTGTGGTTTTCTTGGGTCAAGGCATCACTAATAAACTCATTATATGTGGCACACCTAGAATTGGCCATGGTCTTCATCAGTTTGGTACCCAGACCTCGCTTGAAACTCTCTATCTTTTTCTCCTCGGTATCCACAAAACCTGGAGCACATCTGGACAGGTTGTTGAATGCGTGCATATATTCTGTGAGAGTCTTGGTTCCTTGAGTGAGCCTCATAAATTCGGCCATTTTCATGCGCATCAGGTCCGGGGGAATATGGTGTCCCCTAAAAGCCAGCTTGAACTGTTCCCAAGTAACTCGCGCATTAGCAGGCAAAGATGACAGGAAATGTGTCCACCAGATCCCTGTTGGTCCTTGCAGCGGATGAGAAGCATACTCAGCTTTCAGATGCTCGGTGACCCTCAGCAGATGAAATTTCTGTTCAATGGTGTTGAGCCACTCGTCAGCCTGCAGTGGTTCCTCAGCCACCTTGAAGATTGGAGGCTTCGTATCCAGAAATTCCTTGAATGTGCTATGCTAATTTGGCTCGGCCCCTGGTTGATGTGGGTGGTCACGAGCGGTGTTTTGCGCGATGAGGCGCAAAGCTTCCTCCATTGTCCTCTGGCTCCCTAGGAACTGGGTAAAGAACTCCTGAGCGGACGGCGGTGGTGGGGGTGGCAAGTCATCATGGTTGCCATCCTGGCTGCCACCAGCTCCAGCACGGGTGCGCATCATCTGTGAAGTTGCAACAATAAGCGATTATTGGTTGATGTCAAGAGATTGCAGATGAATTAGGTACTCATGCCAAACTAAAATTACTAGAGAAAATTCTCAAAATCACAATAAAAATAGAGGCATAACAATTCATTCTCGCAACATGACATCTCCAATTTGACCACTTATCGCGCTCATAACGCATGCAAATTTAAATCGTGATTACTAACAAAGGACTAGAATTGCATTGATGTCCAACCAAACGTGTGATTAACAACATTACATGATAGTCAGATTACTACTATCAAATTCGAGCTATAGGTCCATTACATGAATTAAGGTGATACATTGGTCCTTCCACTAAGTACTAAGCGATCTAATCCTCATCATGATCACTATCGAAGTCAGAGATAGGATCATCTCCTTCTTCGGGCTCCACTTCTTCTTCTTCCTCGTCCTCCTCTGGATCCATCTTCGCAGCTCCAGGCGGAACATAAGGGTGGAGCTGGTTGTTCAGCAGATGAACCTCCTCATGTAGGTTATCGTTGTATTCTTCCGCATTGGCCAGCTGCTGCTCCAGCTCAAACTGTCAAGCTCTCAGAACATCTTCCCTGGACCAGGCTGCATTCCTTTGGTGAGTTAACTGAGCCATCTCTACATTGAGCCTCTCAATCTCGACGTCGTGCTCCCTCTAAAGCTGACGTCGATCCTCGCGGGCATGACCAAGAGCACCAGACACACGTCTGAGGCTACCTTCTACTCCATCTAACACTCTCATCACTGCGAACATGGTGCTCATGGTAGGGTTATCACTGTTCTACCCTTCTGCTACACCAATCTCCAAGGGTCTTCCTCTTGCCTGCTGCCATGAGTCAGTGGAGGGGTTGCCCCTCGGAAAGACTCCAACCAAAGTGGCTGCCAGCTCCTGAGGAAAACGATCCATGATATCCCTCAAGATCCCAAAGGCTGCCCTGCCAGCTGCTTCTTCAGCAGTTCTGCCAGTTGACTCATAACACCAGCCTGTCCACTCAGAATCGTCACCTCGGGGGCGAACAACGGCCTCCACAGTAACCAAGAGACCCTCTCCCAACTACTCATTTGCCCAGAAGTAGCTTGGTTCCATTTCGTCAGGATAGCCTACATAGCTGAGCACTCTCCACAAGAGTGTAGGCATCCTAAACTCTCCAAGAAACGTGTGACGTTGACGGGTACATGGAGCAAGCTGACGGCTGGGAGCTCTGCCTCCGGTGGACTTGCGAGCGGTCTGCTTTGTGCGTGCCATCTGCACCATTAACATGTACCACTTGGTGAGACAATGCCATAATGGATAAGAGTTACATAACCGAGTAAGAAATTTTATAAGGGGAGGAACAATGTAATTATGTGAATGGTAATTATCATGATGCATGCTCGTTCTGTACGTCCTCACAAACTTAGGAAAAATTTGTTTCTAACGGTAGACACGGTGGCATACATTCGTTCTCTCATATATAGCGTAACTAGTCGAGCTACACGTTTCGTTGTCAGTGTACCTGCATAAAATTCCATTTCAGCCCTAAACCCATAATGAAATATGCAGAATGTAATTGTAAATACTTCCATATATGTATACCCATACATATACTTCCGTATCAATCTACCCGACAATAATTTAAATCCACAATTAAATACGTACCATATACACATGCAAGCATGCATACATAGCCGTACCAAAGCTAACTCTCCCCGACCGCACGCTCACATCTTGCGGTCATACACTCATCATCATACCTTGGCGTAGATGCATTTGATCCATACATTACCACTCAAGTGAATGGCATCCATACAATAGCACGCCGTATGGACAACGAAGTAAAAACCCCCATGTTAGTACTTAAATAGCCACCTAATAGTCCTTAATTTGGGCATAAGGAAAGTGATCATTGTCACACTTTAGATTTCAAATACCTATTATATAACTATTAGTTGCTAGAGAAGGGTTTTTGGAAAACAAAAACTTTTGTTTTAAATACACTTGTGACAAATAACGTTGAATCTTGCTCTGATACTAGCTGTCGCAGAACTGACCAATTTATAAGAGTACAAGTACAATGGCAGCCCGCAAGCGGTCGCACTGTCATACTTGAACCCATATAAACCCGGTAGTCCGTCGAGTACCACGACGGATCTCGATAAACGATTTACAACAACCAAGATCGTACAGGATTCAACATACATGCCACATATTACATAAAGTTCACAGATACCTTTCATCATCAGAGTATGAATAAAAGTTATTACAAACCGAGTTTGATAGATAAAGCGGAAGCAAATAAGTTCGAACATAAAGTTTCCAACATAGTTTGATACAGTGCCAAGTAAGATCACGGTCCACAAAAGCAAGGATAGGGATTAATAAGGAAGCCTGCCCAAGGCTTACTCCTCATCCACGGTGGGATAGAAGCAACTCTTGCAATAACCATGATACACAGTGGCATCTGCAACAATGGGGAAATAAAACCCTGAGTACGAGAAGGTACTCAGCTAGACTTACCCGTCATGAACCAGAAATAAATGACTCCAAGGATTATGCACGGCTGTATAAGTGGACGTAACTCGACAACATTTTGCATGAAAGCAGTTAACTCATTGTACAATTATGATTCCTTTATCAAGTTAATTATAACTATCCATTTCTAGATTAGCAACTATCCTGTGCCAAACATGTGGTATATCATTTAAAAGCATACAATAGTAACCATAGCAGGTATTGTAATTCCATATTCCTCCAAACCATCATGTTCCATAGCACAGTTACTACGATGTTGGAGCTAGTCAAGTTTCTCACTATCCGGGAGAGACGGCGATTCGAATCGATTTCAACCAGCTGGGAATTTATTCCTAACACAAACCCAGGTCTATCAGCCATGATAGCCTTAGGTCACCTTTGGTACAACTCAGGTACACATTTCGCGGGTCCGTACCGCGCCGCACAATCTGGAACACCAGATGCCAGGATGTTTAGGCCAAGCCTGCCCTTGGGCTCAGTCTGATTGTTCCCCGGAAGGAGCGCACAACAGAACGGGTCCTGGCCTGAGTTGAACTACTCGGCTTTGCGGTCGGAACGAGTTATCCGGCCAGCTAAGTGAGAGGCATGCGTTCAATCTTGTCAGAAGTTCCAACAACGGTACGGTCCTTAACCGACACAGATAGGGATAGATCCACACCTAAGACCTCCATGTCTTGTAGCTTCTCTATCGACCTCCCGTCCGGTCTTGATTTACTTTTACCTCATGGTTCTGTTCCACGATAGCAGATATAGCCAACCGTGCTCTGGTATCCACCTATATCTCGTAGGTGACAGGACATCACCCGACTTCTATCGGTCTAAGCATGGCTAAGCATATATTCGATCCTGGACCTATACCGGTTAAAGGTGTAAAATCTGGACAAGGAATTTGTATGCATCAAGTGGTTTCATTCAACTCTTATAACCTAATGCATCAATCATAAGTACTTAAGTAATCATTTGTAAAATACTGGGAGACTTAGAATGCTCTGGGGCTTGCCTCGCAGAAAGGAAGTAGGGCGGTGGTCAGGGCACTCCGGAAGCTCTTCAGGATTCTGCTCCACGCCTTCGGGAGCTACGGCTTGAGGATTCTCCTGCTGGTCCCCTTCCTCTGCTTCTTCAAATTCCAGCAACGTTATCTCTTCCTCCGATCCTAGATGCATGAATATGGCATAAGTATTACGAATGCATATATGTTAACAAGTGCATCATGTTTATTGAGTAGGTGCATATCTCTTCTCGATTATTTAATTAACTACTTCCACAATGCATCGACTATACCACAAAACATCAGCAATTTGTTTTACTCATAACTGGAGTTCTACTAATCCAAATGCAGTGATCCTAGACTTTCTGGAAAGCTTATCAAATTATCTACAACTTTGTTATTAACCATTTTACAGCAAACATCATCCCTATCATGCAACTTATCAAACAACAAAATCTGTCCGGAATCCATCTACATTTGCATTTTAATCAACAATACATGTGACCATGACAAAGTCCTATTTGCTAACCTAGGTGTTGCTATATGTTTGTGTGACTCACATCCATGAAGTACATGTGTCCACTCATGATCAATGCATAGATACATGGAGACATGAAATAATGAGAAAAGTTGCATATGTTTAAGAAACATGCGATAACAAGCAAACGTTTCAGATGTTTCAATCCAATGTTTCAATTGTAAATGTTTGTTTATGAATGCTTGATGATCATGCTCATGTTATGCAAGTCAAGTTATGCAAGGCTTACACCCGAGGTGTTACAGCCCCTCCCCCTTATAAAAATCTCGTCCCGAGATTTGCAAGACCTACCATTCTTGGAAAAAGGCGGGATAAACTTCTCGTAAATAATCTTCTCTCTCCCACGTAGCATCTTGTTCACTGTGATTGTTCCACACCACCTTATAGAACTTAATAATCTTACTCCGTGTTACTCTCTCCATCTCCTCTAATACTCGAATTGGCTTTTCTTCATAGGTCAAATCCGATTGAAGCTGCACGTTGGTGGGTGCAATAGCTTCTTCAGGTACTCGCAGACATTTCTTCAACTGAGAAACATGGAACACATCAAATATTACACTCATCTCTGGTGGAAGTTGTAACTTATACGCAACATTTCCTTTTCGTTCCAAAATTTTGTATGGCCCTACATATCTTGGTGAAAGCTTCTTTTTCATCCCAAATCTCTTCACACCTTTCATGGGTGATACTCTCAAGTATACATAGTCACCCACTTCAAAAGTCAGTGGTCTTCTTCTTCTGTCGGCATAACTCTTTTGTCTTGATTGAGATGCCTTCATATGTTGTTGGATGATACGTACTTGTTCTTCGGCTTCATTGATAAAGTCAATACCAAAGTATCTCCTTTCACCGGGCTCAATCCAATTCAATGGAGTTCTACATTTTCTGCCATACAAGGCTTCAAATGGAGCCATCTTGATACTCGCTTGATAACTGTTGTTATAGGAGAATTCAGCTAAAGGTAACCATTTCTCCCATGAACCTTTTGAAGATATAACACAAGCTCTAAGTAAATCTTCTAGGATTAGGTTCACTCGCTCTGTCTGTCCTGAAGTTTGCGGATGATATGCCGAACTTCTGATTAGCTTGGTTCCTAAAGCCTGGTGCAAGTGCTCCCAGAAACGAGCGATGAACTGTGGTCCTCGATCTGAGATTATAGTCCTGGGTACTCCATGCAGTCTCACGATCTAGGAAACATATATCTCAGAGTATTTCCCCACGTGATATGTTGTGTGAACTGGTACAAAATGTGCTGACTTGGTGAGACGATCTACAATGACCCATATCAAATCATGACCTTGTGGTGTCATTGGAAGGCCTGTGATAAAGTCCATGCTGATTTCCTCCCATTTCCATCCTGGAATAGGCAATGGCTGGAGTAATCTAGCAGATTTCATATGGACAGCTTTTACTCTACTGCAGTTATCGCACCTAGCGACATAGGCTGCGATCTCTTTCTTCATCTTAGTCCACCAAAAACGGGTTTTCAAGTCTTGGTACATCTTACTACTACCCGGATGGATAGACAATTTGGACGAGTGAGCTTCATCAAAAATTTGATTCCTTAGCTCATGGTCTTTTGGTACCACAAGTCGGTCCTCAAACCATAATACACCTCTTTCATCCAATCTAAAATGTTTGGTTTCTTGCTCTTGCATTTTTCTCTTGATGTGACTTATTCCTACATCTGTCTGCTGTAGTTCTATGATTTTGCTCTCAAGTGAACAACTGATAGTGATATTGTGTAGTACAACAGGATGTAACAAGTTGAATCCATCTTCCAATAATGCTTCCACAATGTTGCAATGGGACTTTCGACTGAGTGCATCTGCTACTACATTAGCTTTACCCGGATGGTAATGCACTTCTAAATTATAGTCCTTAATCAATTCTAACCATCTTCGTTGTCTCATGTTCAGCTCTGGTTGGGTAAAGATATACTTGAGACTTTTGTGGTCAGTATAGATATGACATACATTGCCCAACAAGTAATGTCTCCATATCTTTAATGCATGAACAACGGCTGCAAGTTCCAAATCATGTGTAGGGTAGTTGACTTCATGTTTCCTCAATTGCTGAGAAGCATATGCAATAACTCTTCCTTCTTGCACAAGCACACACCCCAAACCTATTCTCGATGCATCACAAAATACATCAAAAGGCTTTTCAATGTCTGGTTGTGCCAGCACAGGTGCTGTAGTCAACAACGTTCTGAGGGTGTGAAAAGTTGTTTCACATTCTGGTGTCCATTTGTACTTCTCATCTTTCTGAAGTAGTCTGGTCATAGGCTTAGCTATCTTTGAGAAATCTGGAATGAAACGACGATAATATCCTGCTAACCCTAGAAAACTCCGAACTTCATGAACCGAAGTTGGGGCTTTCCAATCCATGACCTCTTGTACTTTTGATGGGTCTACGAATGCATATATGTTAACAAGTGCATCATGTTTATTGAGTAGGTGCATATCTCTTCTCGATTATTTAATTAACTACTTCCACAATGCATCGACTATACCACAAAACAGCAGCAATTTGTTTTACTCATAACTGGAGTTCTACTAATCCAAATGCAGTGATCCTGGACTTTCTGGAAAGCTTATCAAATTATCTACAACTTTGTTATTAACCATTTTACAGCAAACATCATCCCTATCATGCAACTTATCAAACAACAGAATCTGTCCGGAATCCTTCTACATTTGCATTTTAATCAACAATACTTCTACTTCATGTAATCTCTCAAAGTTTGATAACATAAAGTCTAACAACAGTTTAAGCATACCAACTACATTCAAGATAATATAATGGTGAAGCCCAAACTATTTATTTAAATGCCTTTATTATTTTATTTAGATATCTAGGTTAAATAATAAACATATACCAGATGTACTTCATAAATTCTCAAAAATTTACAGTGCCTTACTAATGCTATCAAAGGACTACTGTAAAAGTTTCATGACATTTTATTCAATAAAACAATCTATACAAAAATGACAAGACAGAAGGGCTTACAATAGCAAAAATAAAAAAACCCTAGTGAAAAGTGTTAAGCAACAGATTTCCTATTTTTCTTAGCCTCCTTATGGTACTAGGATTACCCCCAACAAATTTCAGGAATAAAGGATTCACAAATAATTTATAGAAATTCATACAAGGATTCACTATTTATAAAAGAAAAATCTATAACTATAGATCTACACATGCACTGATCCTCAAATTTTTACCAGAGCTCATATATGCTAATACTAGCTTGCCACAAAAATTTCATAATTTTTGGAGCACAGGAACTCTAGATATAAAATAAACAAATTTGCATGCATTCAAAAGCACATTTCAAATCTCTATTTAAATCTCCCAAAATTTTTACTGTAAATGTCAGGAATATATTTTTCCTAAATACTACACTTCCTAAGGAACACTACACAATTTATTTCCCAATTTTTGAAGCTACCAAACTGAAGATATAAAAGTCACCAAAGAATTCAAAAATTGGAATCAAATGAGCTAGCTTCCAAATACGGAGTCGCTGACCGGTGGGACCCGTCAGTCAGGGGACCCCACATGTCATTGAGACAGAAACAGAGCCGGCGGCGCTACTCTACTGGCGCGGCCAGAACTCAACGGCGGTGAGTTCGCCGGCGGTGACATCTTCACCAGATGTTCTACTCGACTTTGCGCACACAACCATCTACTTGGTGGGACTGCTCGTCGGTGCTAGCAACGGCGGCGGCGCTCATGGCGGAGCGGTGGCGCTGGACGACGGCAAGGCGCCGGTGGAGGCTACGGCAACTTGATCGAATGCTACGCCGAGCATCACCGAGCTACGGCGGACCTAGCTAGCGCCCTATCGTGGCTTGGGATGGTCGGTGGCGACGTGGCCACGGTGACGGGGCTAGCGGCGGAGCTCCGACAAGCTCGTGTGCGTTGCTGTGGCTTACCGAGCGCGGTCAGCGAGCACTGGTGGAGGTGGTGAGTCGCGGGGGCTCTGGTGGAGGCGTTGCAGGGGTGGAGAAGCAACGAGGGTGAGCTGGCATTGGCTAAGGCAACGGCGGAGGCTCTCGGTGCTGCGGAAGCTCGGTGGCTGCGCGCGAGGACGAAGGAGGAGCCGAGGAAATGGAAAACGGAGCGCGGGATGGGTCGGGCGGGCACTGGCAGTGTTAAAGCCGTGCTCTGGCTCGTCACTGCCGCGCTGGGCAGAACGCCGACGACGCGCAGCCAGTTCCCGCGCCATGCGGCGGCTCGGCTCTGAGCCGGTCGGCCACTGAATCCATCGATTCAGTTCGTTCAGTTAACGCAATGCCGAGCCTGACGACGAGTTTTGCCTTCCATTTAACTGCTAATCCGTGTCTCCAAAGTATAAATAGTCTGAATAGGATTTGTAGAACCATGCACCAGCTACAACTCTTGTCAAGGAACCATGTTCTAATTCACAACCGAATTCAAATTAGATCACCCCCAAGGTCGGCTGTCAGCACGGTTAGGGTACAAGACTTAGAAAAATTTTCTTAAGTGTTGAAATCTTAATTTTGCTGATTTTTGTGAGACCAATTCAAGCATGTTAGAAGCTAAATCAATCAATGACCCAAAAATAAAAGTTGTTCCTTATGTCAAATACTACAACTTTGCTTTAGTGATCTCCTCCATGCAAGGTCTCTAACACCTAGTTCAAACTTGGTCAAACATGTCACATTTAAATGATGATACACATCAAAGCATGGCTTAATGACCTTTTTACCCCTAACCATGAATATCAAAGTTGTTCATAAGGATATTCTAAACATGTTTAAGCAATTTGCAAGATCATTCAATCATTTCATGTAGTAGTCACTCATAGGGCTAGTTAGTGTAATCACATGAAGCTTAAGTGTTGGTTCATGAAATGTGACCATGACAAAGTCCTATTTGCTAACCTAGGTGTTGCTATATGTTTGTGTGACTCACATCCACCAAGTACATGTGTCCACTCATGATCAATGCATAGATACATGGAGACATGAAATAACGAGAAAAGTTGCATATGTTTAAGAAACATGCGATAACAAGCAAACGTTTCAGATGTTTCAATCCAATGTTTCAATTGTAAATGTTTGTTTATGAATGCTTGATGATCATGCTCATGTTATGCAAGTCAAGTTATGCAAGGCTAACACCCGAGGTGTTACACTAGCGGTTTCCGCTGCCACCTCTGACACCGTCGCCAACCCATCAGCCAACCTCTCACTGTTGCCAAGTCCGCCAGTAGCTGCGGTTGACTCCTCCGCAGGCCGCCGAGCAACTGGGGACTCTGGCATGGGGTCTACCGACACCTTTTCTGCTCCAGGACTAGCCTTCGATTTCTCGACAGTCCGGACGAGCGAGGCCAGATCCTCCGCACGCTTTGCACTACATCAGATCTTCTCATCAGTCGCCAAAAAAGCTAAGAAACGACAGCAAAGTAACCCCAAGGCAAGGATACTTACGGTTTGGTCTGCCAGTACAATTTCTTGAACCGGTGACACCTACCCGAGCACCCGGGCATGGCCGTGGGGTCAACTTCTGTGCTCTAGGGTGGAGGTGCCGCCTCCTCCACCATCGGCCTCTATTCTGCCCGTCGCTCTGGGACTTCTGTGCTCTGCGCGGAGGCCTTCGTTGCCTACTGCGCAAGGACTCTCCTCGCCCACTGCTTGGGGACTTCTTCGCCTCCCTTCGATTGTTCTTCTACGCGCCTATTGCGCGGAGGTGCTTTAGTGCTCGGTGGAGCAGCCACCGGAATTTCATCATCATTCGACCACTCGAAACACCGTAGTCCTTCACGTTCGAGTGGTCTGGTCGCCACCAAGCGAGATGCCGCCAGGTTTGAGGGGAGTGGCGGCTGCCGTCTTTCTCTTCTTTTGGGCCAGCTCATCTGTCGCTGCCCTCTTCCCCCAAATTTTCTCCAACACCGGGGATGGACTCTCCGACGACATGCTGACAGTTTGCTCCTCTGGCTACGGCGATGGCCAGGTGTCTACTCCTTTCGGCCATTCGCTCCTCGGCACGCCTGAGAAGTACACCGCCCTATCCTGCGAGTGGATCTTTGCATAAGTGAATCAGTCCAATGCTCGGAAATGACAAAAGGTAACAAGCATCAAGAACATACAACTGAGATATTTACCTGAGGAGGCAGATTCTTGCAGTTAAAGGGCTTCGTATACCCTGACATACTGAATGAGGCAAATGGAGCGAATAGCTCTACAGCCCCCTCTTCCACAACATCCCTCAACAACATCTCTGGCCTCTCCCAGGTACCGTCGGTCTCTCCCTTGAATTCAAAGGCGGGGTGGGCTCTCTCCTTACAGGGCAGAACGTAGCGCACTATAAAGCTCGCCGCCACCAATCCACCATTGGTCTTCACACCCTTTATTAAGTTAAGGAGCTCCCTCACTTGCTCCATGTCAGTGCGTCTTGGCATCTTCGACCGGCTCTTCTGGCTCTCCAGGATATGGTCGATGTCGCAGCGGACGACTGGGTGGCTCTGCCTCATGTAGAACCACCTGGCGTTCCACCCCTCTAGTGATGTGTTCAGTGGCACAATAAGGTACTCCCCCGCCATTCCATCGCGTAGCTAAAGGTACACTCCGCCGACCACCTTAGAACCATCGTCGCCTCTCTTCTTCAGCCAGAATAGGTGACGGAAGAGGTTGAAGTGGGGAAGGATTTTGAGATATGCCTCACAGAAATGGATGAAGATAGAGATGTGTAAAATGGTATTTGGGTGGAGATTGCATAGACTAACCACCCAAAGCTCCAATAAATCCCTCAGGAATGGATGAACAGGAAATCCCAACCCACGCCAGAAATAATCCTTGAATACCACCATTTCATCGGTATGAGGCGTTGGGAAGGGCTCACCGAGGGTCAGCCGCCATCCGGCGGTAGCGCGGTCAGGAAGAACGCCAGCTTCCACCAATTTGTTGAGCTCTGCTTCTCCTGTTCATGATGCCACCCACTCTTCATCATGCCGGGCTTCGGCGCTCGCTTTCTTGGGGCTCATCTTCTTCGATTTGGCAGCTCCCTTCTTCGATGCCATCTCTCAGATCTGATTAGGGTTTGGTGGTGGAAGCAAGTGTGGATGTGAATCTGGAAATGTGAGGGCTGAAGAGGAAGACGAAATAGCAAAGTGGCAAAGGTGGGAACGTAGGATGCGGCGGCGTAGTTATAAAGCACTTTCCCCACCCTTTCGCATTCGAGGGTGAAAGCATCTAGGCCCCTAGTTGGATTTCGGTGATTAATGTCAATACAAGATTACTATGACTAACGTGTGTTTTGTAGAGGCAATTAAGTTAGGTCATGGTAATGGAGATCGATTGGGCAATCGAGGTGGTCATGCCCCTACGATGGAAATCATTTCGGTTTTCAAAGGATGGACGACAAGGTTAAGGATGACTAGTTCTAAGTGTCGATTGGAGTTGGAGAAACACTTAGAGTAGTTTAGGACTTTGTTTTTCCTTTGGCCGTACTATTAAGGGGGGTATGGATGGGTAGCTTGACCTAGGTGAGTCTAGTGAGTTAGGTGTGGTGCACAATTGTTAAAACTAGCACTAGGTAGCTCCTCAATATGCCTAAGATCCTTCGGAGCAAACTTCATTCACATATGATCAAGAGTTGGAAGTGAATGGAGGGTCAAATGCTGACCGGATGCTGGCTCTGGTGCGACCGGACACTGGCCGTAGGGTCCGGTCAGTTCATTTGATCAAGCAGATTGCGTTCGGTGCGACTAGACGTTGGAGTGGTCAAGTGACCGGACACTGAGAGGCAGCGTCCGGTTGACTCCAGTAAGGTTCCAGAGAAGCATATTTGTGACTGGACGCGTCCGGTCAGTACTGACTGGACCCTGGGGGTTCAGCGTCCGGTCGAGTACAGTAAGGTTCCAGTGAGGGTTTAATGCGACCGGACGTGTCCGGTCAGTGGTGATCGGACCCTGCCAGCGTCCGGTCAACACTTTATCACTGGTGTGCAGGTTGAACTGACCGGAGCGTCCGGTCAACATGACCGGAGCATCCGATCACCCCACAGAAGCTCATAACGGTTTGTTTTTCAGGCTGCCTTATAAATAGAAGCTCCACTCGTGTGTGGAGTTACTTTTGCTCATTCCAACAGCTGAGAAACACGTTTGTGAGTGCCAAGAAGAGCAAGGTCCTAGTGAGGTGATTGAGATTTGAGAATCCAAGAGAGTAGCCTCATTAGTGAATCAAGAGTAGCAAAGTGTGCATCCATCTTCTCATTAGGCTTCACGTGGTCAAGTGAGGGTTCGTGCTTGTTACTCTTGGTGATCGCCATCACCTAGATGGCTTGGTGGTGATTGGGAGCTTGGTGATCACCCGGCAGAGCTTGTGGGTGACCCAACTCAAGTTGTGAGCGGTTTTGGGTGATTCGCCGCAACGGAGTGTCGAAGAATCAACCCGTAGAGAGCACTTGATCCTTACGCGGATCAAGGGGGAGCTACACCCTTGCGTGGGTGCTCCAACAAGGACTAGTGGGGAGTGGCGACTCTCCGATACCTTGGCAAAACATCGCCGCGTTCCTCTCTCTCTATTTACTTTGAGCATTTACTTTGAGCAATTTAATACTTGTCTTTACATTCATAGAATTGCCATGCTAGAGTAAGTTTGGAACATAGTTGCAAGTCCGTTGTGCGTTAGATTAATATAACACTTTTATAAGCACAAGGGGTTAATTGGGCTAACCATAGGATTTAATTATTGAAAGAAAATTTAGAATTAGCCCAATTCACCCCCCTCTTGGGCATCTTGATCCTTTCAATTGGTATCAGAGCCTCGTGCTCACATTTTAAGCTTAATTGCTTTGAGCAAGATGTCTCACGGGGATGGACCTCCTCCTATCTTTGAGGGAGATGACTTTCCATATTGGAAAATCCACATGGAGGCATACTTAGAAGCTCTAGACATTGGTATACTTAGAGCCGCCTCACAAGGCTTCCCAAAACCTCGGGATGCTAATAACTTACAAGGCGATGAGGTTCATTATGAAAAGTGGAATGCAAAGGCTCGAAACACCATCTTTAGAGGCCTTTGCAAAGATGTGTTCAATCGCGTAAGGAACCACAAAGACGCCCATGCACTATGGTCGGACGTTTGTGCACTCCATGAGGGAACCAAGAGTGAGCATGAGGAACGCTATCATCTTGTAATTAAAAAGCTAAATTCATTTGAGATGCTTCCCAAAGAAAGTGCTAATGAGATGTATTCACGTTTGAATGTTCTTGTAGAGGAAGTCAATGGGCTTGGACTTACTCAAATGTCACCATCCAACGTTGTGAGAAAGATCTTGAGTGTCCTCCCCATTGACAAATATGGGCATATTGTGACCATGCTACATCAAGGTGATCTTTCCTCCGCTACACCAACACAAATCTTGGGAAAGATCAATGCTCATGAGATGTACATGCACATCACGCCACAAGATGGCTCATCCTCTACAAAGAAGAAAGAGAAGGACTTAGCATTCAAAGCTAGCCAAGATAAGGGCAAAGCAAGACTTGAGTATGAGAGCTCAAGTGATGAAGAAGATGATGATGAAAGTCTTGCTCTCATGGTGAAGAAGACCGCCAAGATGCTAAAGAAGCTCAACAAGAGCGGCATCAAGTTCGATGGCAAGAAGAAGAAGTTCTTCACAAGCTCAAGAAGAAAGCCAATCTCCGAGATGGATTGCTGCAATTGTGGAGAACTTGGCCATCTAGCTCATCAATGCACAAAGCCCAAGAAAGACAAGTTCAAGAACAAGAACAAGGACAAGAAAGATGACTCAAGCAATGAAGATGAAGATGAGAAGAAAAAGAACAAGCCATACAAGAAGAGAGATGGCAAAAAGAGGGACTTCTACAAGAAGAAGAAGAGTGGAAAGGCCTACATCGTCGATGATTGACTCACGGACATTGATTCATCTAGTGGATCATCCGATGATGAAAGTGACAATGAGAAGGTGGCCGCCATTGCCATTGACTTATCATCTTCACCGCCACCATCGCTATCATCCTCTACACACCTATGCCTTATGGCCAAGGGTGAACGCAAGGTATCAAATGATGATGATAGTAGTGATGATGAACATGCTAGTGATGATGATAGTGATAGCGATAGCGATGATGATGATTCACCTTCATATGATGATCTTGTCAAAATACTAAGAAAATACACTAAGATCATTAGAAAGAGTAGAGCTAAAAATGAAAAGCTTGATGCTAAAAATGATTCGCTTTTAGCAAAATGTGATACATTGGAAAAGGCAAATGTTGAGCTCAAAGAAACAAATGATTCTATATCATCCAAACTCAAGGAGCTCAAATCTTCTAAGAAAGAGCTTAAAGATAAACATGATAAACTTGAGTGGGTGCACAATGAGCTCATCACTAGCCACAACAAGCTAAAAGATGAATACACTACTCTTAAGATCAATCATGATACTCTTGTTATTGCTCAAGAATTTTTACCAAATGAGCCACATGATGCTACTAACTATGTTGTTAAGATTGATATAGCTACATCATGTGATGATTAAATTGATGAGAGCATTGAGCAAGGATCTAGTGGCAAAGGCAAGCAAGTGGTTGAGTGCAATGACTATGATGAATATGTCAAGCTCAAGAATGCAAATGAAAAGCTCATGAAAGATCTTGAAGAAATGAAAGGCCACAACAC
The DNA here is from genome assembly GCF_019320115.1 of Miscanthus floridulus. NCBI lineage: Eukaryota > Viridiplantae > Streptophyta > Magnoliopsida > Poales > Poaceae > Miscanthus > Miscanthus floridulus. Next base: position 92,595,359 of record NC_089584.1, on the reverse strand, counting down.
CATTGTGCTAGAAACTCTTGATCATGATAAAGAGTTGATCCTTGAGAATGAGAAGCTCAAAGAAGAGAACAAGAAGCTCAAGGAAGAGAAGAACAATGATGTTCTCAAGGAAGAGAACAAGAAGCTCAAGATGGAGAAAGAGCATCTCAAGATGGGATTGAGCAAGTTTGCAAGAGGCAAGCATCTCCAAAGTGAGCTACTCATGAACACCGTCATGAAGATGGAGAGAAGTGGCATTGGATATGTGGCAAGTGTAGAGAAGAAGAAGGCTCAAGTTCAACAACAATCAAAGCCAAAGCCAAAGCCAAAGAGATGTTTTGAGTGTGGACAAGAAGGCCACTTTGCTCATGAGTGCCAAACTCCACCGCCACAACCCTTGCCCAAGCATGCTAGACATTTTGCCTTCAATGCTCACTACATGCTTAGAAAGGATTCTAGTGGAAAGATGAAAGTCATGTTCTTCGGACCCCCTAACAAGAATAGGCCTAAGAAGATTTGGGTGGCTAAGTCACTTGTTGAGAAGGTGAAGGGCCCTCAACAAGTTTGGATTCCTAAAGCTTGAATCTCTTGTGTGTAGGTGAACTACAAGACCGGTGGAAGTCATTGGGTTATTGATAGTGGTTGCACTCAACATATGACCGGTGATTCTCGTATGTTCACCTCACTAGATGAAGAGGTAGATGGACAAGAGAAAATAACATTTAGAGATAACTCAAAGGGCAAGGTTAAAGGATTGGGCAAAGTGGCAATATCAAATGATCATTCCATCTCCAATGTGCTCTATGTTGCTTCATTGAGCTTCAACTTGCTATCCGTTGGACAATTGTGTGATCTTGGCTTCCAATGCTTGTTCACCGAGAAGGAGGTTGTTGTATCCAAGGTAGATGATAATCAAGTGATATTCAATGGATTTAGATACAACAACTTATATCTAGTGGACTTCACCTCCGAAGATGCAAATTTGAAGACTTGCCTATTCACCAAAACAACACTTGGGTGGCTATGGCATAGAAGACTTGCTCATGTTGGGATGAGCTCATTCAAGAAGCTTATGAAGAATGATTTGGTGAGAGGGTTGAAGGATGTGAAGTTTTAAAAGGACAAGCTTTGTAGTGCATGTCAAGCCGGCAAGCAAGTTGCAAATACTCATCCAACCAAAGCTTTCATATCAACCACAAGAGTGCTAGAACTCCTACACATGGATTTATTTGGACCAACAACATACAAGAGTTTGGGAGGGAATCTCTATTGTCTTGTGATTATTGATGACTATTCAAGGTATACATGGGTATTCTTCCTTCATGACAAATCCGAAGTTGCATCTTGCTTCAAGAAGTTTGCCAAGAGAGCTCAAAATGAATTTGAAGTGAAGCTCAAGAAGATAAGAAGTGACAATGGAAAAGAATTTGACAACACAAACATTGAAGCTTATTGTGATGAAGTTGGGATCAAGCATGAAGTCTCCACAACTTATACTCCTCAACAAAATGGTGTAGTTGAGAGGAAGAACCGGACTTTGATCACTCTTGCAAGAACTATGCTTGATGAGTACAACACCCCATGTTATGCATCCAACCGCCTATTCCTTCAAAAGTTCCTTGGCAAGACACCTTATGAGTTGCTCAATGGGAAGAAGCCGGACGTCTCCTTCTTTAGGGTGTTTGGTTGCAAATGCTACATCTACAAGAAGCAGCAACACCTAGGGAAGTTCCAAAGACGTTGTGATATTGGTTTTCTTATTGGTTACTCATCAAAGTCCAAAGCATATAGAGTATTTAATCATGCCACCGGCTTGGTTGAAGAAACATATGATGTGGAATTTGATGAATCTAACGGCTCCCAAGGAGCACATGAGAATCTTGATGATGTAGGTGATGAACCATTAAGGGAGGCTATGAAGAATATTCCGGTGGGAGACATCAAGCCAAAAGATGATGAAGATGATGTACAAGTCATTGATGAACCTTCTTCATCAAGTGTGCCACAAGATGATGAAAAAGATGGGAGAGTAGAAAATGAAGATACTCATATCTCCCATGAGCAAATGGTGGTACAAGCACAAGATGTTGATGCTCCACAACCTCCTCCTCAAGTGGTCAATAGAAGAAATACACCTCTCCTACAAGATCATCCACAAGATCTCATCATAGGGAGTCCATCAAAGGGTGTAATGACTCGATCTCAAAAACTTACTTCATTTATTGCTCATCACTCTTTTGTCTCTTGCTATGAGCCTACCAAGGTAGAAGAAGCTCTTAAAGATCCAGATTGGATCAATGCCATGCATGAAGAGTTGAACAACTTCACTCGCAATGAAGTTTGGACTCTTGAAGAGCGACCAAAAGGTACAAGAGTCATTGGAACAAAGTGGGTGTTCCGCAACAAGCAAGATGATCAAGGTGTTGTTGTGAGGAACAAGGCAAGACTAGTTGCAAAGGGGTTCTCCCAAGTTGAAGGTTTGGATTTTGGAGAGACCTTTGCACCGGTTGCAAGATTAGAAGTCATCCGTATCCTAGTTGCATATGCATCACATCATGAAATGAAACTATATCAAATGGATGTGAAAAGTGCATTTTTAAATGGCTTTATTAATGAACTAGTCTATGTTGATCAACCTCCCGGGTTTGAAGACCCTAGATATCCTAATCATGTCTATAGGTTGTCCAAGGCACTATATGGGCTTAAGCAAGCCCCAAGAGCTTTGTATGAGCGCCTTCGGGACTTCCTCATTGAGAAGGGCTTCACCATTGGGAATGTCGACACCACACTATTCACCAAGAAGCTTGATGGGCATATCTTCATTTGTCAAGTATATGTTGATGATATCATCTTTGGATCATCAAATGAAGACTCATGTAAAGAATTTGGTGAATTGATGTCAAAGGAGTTCGAGATGTCAATGATTGGTGAGCTTACATTCTTTCTTGGTTTTCAAGTCAAGCAAATGAAAGAAGGTATCTTCATCTCTTAAGAGAAATACACAAAAGATCTTCTCAAGAGATTCAAGATGGATGAATGTAAGCCAATCAAGACACCAATACCTACTAATGGACATCTCGACCTAGATGAGGGAGGTAACCTGGTTGATCAAACTCTCTACCGTTCCATAATTGGTAGCTTGTTATATTTAACCGCATCTAGGCCCGACATCATGTTTAGTGTGTGTATGTGTGCTAGATTTCAAGCTAATCCTAAGGAAAAAACATTTAATTGCCGTAAAAAAAATCCTTAGGTATCTTAAGCACACACCAAGCATTGGCCTTTGGTATCCCAAAGGAGCTATATTTGAATTAGTTGGCTATTCCGATTTAGATTATGCCGGTTGCAAAGTTGATAGAAAGAGCACATCCGGAGGGTGCCATTTGCTTGGTAGATCACTTGTGTCTTGGTCCTTCAAGAAACAAAATAGTGTGGCTTTGTCCATCGCCGAAGCGGAATACATTGCCGCGGGTGCTTGTTGTGCACAAATATTATACATGAAACAAACTTTGCTAGACTATGGTGTAGTTCTAGAAAAGGTACCTCTTTTGTGCGACAATGAAAGCGCGGTAAAACTTGCAAATAATCTGGTTCAACACTCTCGCACCAAGCACATAGATATCCGCCATCACTTTCTAAGAGATCATGTTGCTAAAAATGATATATCACTAGAAGGTGTAAGAACCGAAGATCAATTAGCGGATATCTTCACTAAACCGCTAGATGAGGCTACATTTTGTAGATTGCGGAATGAGCTCAATGTACTTGATTTTAGTAACTTCACTAAAAATTGAGCTTGTGTTGTCCCTTGCATTCATTGTAATATACAACATGTTTAATTTTTGGTAATGCATATAGGGCTTGTCTAACATGGTTAAGATAACCGCCGAAAAGCGTGTGAAGAAGCTTAACCTTGGATCAAACTTGACAAGCAACTAGATTTACTTACAAGTATTGCATATGCATGAATGTTGTTTTGTCGTTTTGTTCCATTTGCCCTCTTATTGCCTATTTTCTTAAAAAAGAATTATAGCCTAAGGCAAAATATTTTTGAAAAATATGAGGGTTTGAGAGAGGTCACTCGCATGAGTCTCAATTGGTGTTTATTTGGATCTTATTCAAGTTGGGACTTGATTGGGAACAGGCAGCGCAGAGGATCATTGAAGATTTGCTGGAAAAGAGTGACCGGACGCTGCACCGGACTCTGATGTCCAGCGTCCGGTCAGTTCACAGGAGGTGAACAGAAGCTGAAGGAGTGACCGGACTCTGCGTTCGTGCGTCCAGTCAGGAAGGGTTCCAGCATCCGGTCGATCTACATGGCATTCAAGGCAACTGACCAGACCCTGCCTGTGTTCGGTCATGGACTACCGGACGCGTCCGGTCGCAATTCCAGAGGAATTGGACCTCTCTAGAAACGACCGGACGCTGGGTGGTAGCGTCCGGTCGCTACCACCGGAGCGTCTGGTCAGTAGATCTCGTGCGGCTTTAGGACTCTTTATCCGTTTCCATTCTTGTCGCGTTGGGGGACCTATTTAATCGCTCGAGCCATACCATTTCCTTGACCTTTTCTGCCGCCGACGCCATAGCCACCGCTAGCCAGTGCGCCCGCAGCCGCCGTCTCCAGTTGCGCCAGCTCGCCGCACCATCGCCGCCGTCTCTGCTCGCCAGCGCGCCTACCACCGCCAGCCAGCGTGCCCACCGCCACCCGACTGCTCCCGCGCTGCCTGCACCTTGTCCAGAGCCGCCGCTGTGCCCGCTGCTCTTCGGTAAGGCCATGCCCTAGCATCCTCTTCGCTTGATCTGGATTGTTTTCAATGCATTGACCTAAATCACATCCAGGGCCGCCGATTCATCGAAGTGCTTCGCTAACCCTAACCCTAGCCAGTTCCGAAGGTTCCCCGCGTGACGTCGCTTCTCTTCTTTTTCTTTGGATCGTCGGTTCGTCAGGTAGCAAGCCAGTCGCTTCTATTTCGTACCTACATTGCTTGCTCTCATAGGGTTTTGCATCTATTAGATATATCATATTTACTTGTATATCCATCTATTCCATTGTGCAGCGAGTCGGTGCCGTTGAGGTGATAGGTGCAGTTGTCAGTTAACTCGGAGCCAAGCTCGCGAGTACGGATCGAGGCCAAGCCTCAAAAGTGTCAGTGGACAGTTGATCTTGTCAGCGGCAGTTTCTCTCTTGTCAGATCAGATGGCTCACACCAAGAACGTTGGTGGTGGTCCAGGAGATGACGATCGGAGGCCCCCGCCTCGCTTGCCCGCAGGAACCAAAGGCAAGGCGACGAAGCAGGTTACATCTAAGAAGCGCAAGTACCCCGACGCAGAGACAGCGAGAGCAGCAGCAGTCGCTGAGGCTGCAGAGCGTGCTGAGAGAGACGGTGCTCGCAGTGGTGTTGTCATTATAGATCAACAGCTTACTCCAGCACAGAGGGCAGCAGTTGAGGAGGCTGAGCGTCTTCATGGTGGTCCACCTAGGACTGTCATGATGGTAGGACGTCGTCTAGCTATTGAGGAGCCTCAGCCTCAGGGGGAGTCCCAGCAGGAGCCACAACAGTAGCCCCCACCAGCAGAGCCTCAGCTAGCTCAGGAGGGCCAGCAATCCGAGGAGGCCGAGGAGACCGAGCAGGCACCCTAGCCACAGCTACACCTCTCTGGTCAAACCAGTGTACCAGTTCCACTGAGGCTAGCTACACAGTGCAGGGGATCACGCCCACCGCCTAGACCATAGGGTCCGCCTCCAGTGGTACATCTTGACTTGAGGGCCGCCACGGCCAAGCAGGTTCGGCAGCTGAGGTTTGTAGAGTTTGAGGTGTGGTTTCCTCTGAGGAGGGATGAGAGAGCAGCAGAGGGTTTCTACATGCCACTGCAGGAGGATTTCTACAATGCTTATCTCAACAGTGGGCCAGTGTTCAGATCTCAGAGAGTCTGCAGTATTGAGGCTATTGTGGCAGCAACCGGAGAGCATATCCGCCCCTACTTATCATATTTGTCGGGGCTGACAGATCTGATTGGCCGGACATGATTGTATGTACCATCTTGGGTTCGGCAGTTTTATGCTTCTCTCTATGTCGACCCGCATCATAACTTCATACACTTTGCATTCAGAGGCAAAGACTACAGGGTGATGAGTTTTAGGGCCAGGGAGATACTGAGGCTACAGGAGCAGCCTATCAGATTACATGAGGTATGTTATGGACAACAGAAGCCTCCTAGGCGTCCTCATGGAGATATGGTGCCCCCTACAGATCTTGTGCGCCATTGCTTCAGGAGCCCTTTGGTGAGGGGTCAAGGAGGAACCCCAGTGACCTAACTCCTATAGCTCATGTGCTAGAGGCTATCATCAGGAGGACACTTCTTCCCAGGTTGGGATACAGAGAGGGTCTGACTTGCCTACAGCTCTGGCTCCTCAATGCCCTGATGCAGCAGACCGTGTTTGACATTTGGGACCTCCTTCTCTCAGAGATGGAGGATACTATAGCTGAGGGCTTCAAGGGTCGTAGGCAGCTTCCATATGCACATTGGATCACATTCCTGATGCTAAAGTCTGTGCAGGTTAGGACCCCAGAGATGGTTGCCGAGTATAGAGGTGCCACCACAGAGTTTCCAGCTTATAACATGGCACAGAGGATCAGGCACAGCACACCATAGGCACCCACTTAGCCTAGCCATCGTCTAGATGTTCCAAAGTTAGCAGCTCAGCAGGACAAGATTATCAGAGGCATAGCCGCTACTGAGGAGGAGCAGCTTGAGGCACAGCGGGAGGTGACAGAGTCTAGTGATAGTTCGGATGACGACTATCTGCCGATTCCTCATATGCCTCCACGCAGACATGATGCAGAGGCTAGCAGTTCCAGCTTAGCTCCACCTGCACCACAGACGAACCCCGCCTTGATTGCTATTCTTGAGCGGATACAGCAGGATCAGGCACGACAGGCTCAGGAGACCGTTGCCAACTTTGCACAGTTTTCGGCTCGTCAGGACGAGTTCCAGCGGCAGCAGCAGCTCCTTCAGCAGCAGCAGCAGATGCATCAGCAGCAGTTACTCATGCAGCAGCAGCTTATGGGATTTATGCAGCATGTAGTAATAGCACTTGGGGCCTCACAGCCATAGCTTTCGCCCTAGCTTGCTCAGCCTGCCACCACTATGACGACTCCAGCAGTACAGCCCAATGGGCTTCAGAGTCAAGGACAGCCTCTAGCTCCATTTGCTTCTCCCACAGTTCAGGTGTCCCAGTGGTTGTCCTCACCAGTGGTAGCCCCGCAGTTCACACCATATCATACGAGCTTCTCACCGGATCAGTCTTCCTCGCTTTTTGTGCCTAACACGTCAGTCTCCAGGAGTCTTGGAGCATCTTTTAGCGAGTTGACAGGCATGCCTACACCGCCACATATGCATGCCGCCGGTCCTTCTACAGTAGCTCTAGTCATCATGATTACTCAGAGGCTACCGTCTTCTGTCGCATCTTCAGATCCTACGACAGATATACTAGCAGCTTCACAGGCAGCACTTGCCCCAGCTCAGACCCAGACCGCTTCAGCGACGCTTCCTGCCACAGAGGGTCAGTTAGTATAGAGCTCAGGGTCAGATGATGATGGCACCCAGTTCCAGCTTGCTCCTCGTACCTCAGCGTCCGGCTTGTCCGCTGCAGCCCCGCTGACCGACCCTTAGGTTTTGGTGTTTGACGCCAAAGGGGGAGAGGGTTCGAGTATGTAGACTTAGGGGGAGCGATGTTTAGGGGGAGCCTAGTTAGCTACTAGTCTATTATATACATTTGGAGTTTTATTTGTGTGATACACTATTACTATTATGCATTCGTGTGTTTACTTTCATGCATACTATTATATCTATGTGATAGTGATATCTACGTGATTGTGATATATGACATGTGTGCTCTCTACTTTGAATTCCTTTATATGTCATATCACTTGTGTTGTGCTCATTTGCTTTTGCTTCCGCATTTATACTATGATGCAAATGAGCTTTGTTACTTGTACTCATGCTTATTGAATATCATTTGAGTACATCGTGTTGGCTTGGGTCATATAAGCTTGCCTAACTCTTTTGTTCTTATTGACAAAAGCTTATATGAACCAAGCATGTCAAAAACCTCACTCTTTCACATACTAAAGGTGGTATTATCATCAATCACCAAAAAGGGGGAGATTGAAAGCATCTAGGCCCCTAGTTGAATTTCGGTGATTAATGACAATACAAGATTACTATGACTAACGTGTGTTTTGTAGAGGCAATTAAGTTAGGTCATGGTAATGGAGATCGATTGGGCAATCGAGGTGGTCATGCCCCTACGATGGAAATCGTTTCGGTTTTCAAAGGATGGACGACAAGGTTAAGGATGACTAGTTCTAAGTGTCGATTGGAGTTGGAGAAACACTTAGAGTAGTTTAGGACTTTGTTTTTCCTTTGGTCGTACTATTAAGGGGGGTATGGACGGGTAGCTTGACCTAGGTGAGTCTAGTGAGTTACGTGTGGTGCACACTTGTTAAAACTAGCACTAGGTAGCTCCTCAATATGCCTAAGATCCTTTGGAGCAAACTTCATTCACATATGATCGAGAGTTGGAAGTGAATGGAGGGTCAAATGCTGACTGGACGCTGGCTCCGGTGCTACCGGACGCTGGCCGCAGGGTCCGGTCAGTTCATTTGATCAAGCAGATTGTGTTTGGTGCGACCGGACGCTGGAGTGGTCAAGTGACCGGACGCTAAGAGGCAGTGTCCGGTCGACTCCAGTAAGGTTCTAGAGAAGGATATTTGCGACTGGATGCGTCCGGTCAGTACTGACCGGACCCTAGGGGTTCAGCGTCCGGTCGAGTACAGTAAGGTTCCAGTAAGGGTTTAATGCGACCGGACGCGTCCGGTCAGTGGTGATCGGACCCTGCCAGCGTCCGGTCAACACTTTATCACTGGTGTGCGGGTTGAACTGACCGGAGCATCTGGTCAACATGACCGGAGCGTCCGGTCACCCCGCAGAAGCTCATAACGGTTCGTTTTTTAGGCTACCTTATAAATAGAAGCTCCACTCGTGTGTGGAGTTACTTTTGCTCATTCCAACAGCTGAGAAACACGTTTGTGAGTGCCATGAAGAGCAAGGTCCTAGTGAGGTGATTGAGATTTGAGAATCCAAGAGAGTAGCCTCATTAGTGAATCAAGAGTAGCAAAGTGTGCATCCATCTTCTCATTAGGCTTCGCATGGTCAAGTGAGAGTTCGTGCTTGTTACTCTTGGTGATCGCCATCACCTAGACGGCTTGGTGGTGATTGGGAGCTTGGTGATCACCCGGCGGAGCTTGTGGGTGACCCAACTCAAGTTGTGAGCGGTTTTGGGTGATTCGCCGCTACGGAGTGTCGAAGAATCAACCCGTAGAGAGCACTTGATCCTTGCGCGGATCAAGGGGGAGCTACACCCTTGCGCGGGTGCTCCAACGAGGACTAGTGGGGAGTGGCGACTCTCCGATACCTCAGCAAAACATCGCCGCGTTCCTCTCTCTCTATTTACTTTGAGCATTTACTTTGAGCAATTCAATACTTGTCTTTACATTCATAGAATTGCCATGCTAGAGTAAGTTTGGAATGTAGGTTGCAAGTCCGTTGTGCGTTAGATTAATAGAAACACTTTTCTAAGCACAAGGGGTTAATTGGGCTAACCGTAGGATTTAATTATTGCAAGAAAATTTAGAATTAGCCCAATTCACCCCCCGCTCTTGGGCATCTTGATCCTTTCAGAGGGTTTTTGGGGAACCGTTCCCATGATTCACGCCACCCCGAATTCTCTGCAATTGAGGGTGGGCCATTACCTAGGCCTTCGCGCAACCTCAGCCGGTATCGCTGATTTATCTCCGCAATTTGTTATGGCTCGCCAAATATTCGCCGACCTCTCCGCCAACTGTTACGACTCAGTAATTGCTACTGTACAGCCATTACTCTAGTAATTTCTCTGTGATTCCGTTTTCTACAAGTTGACTATTGTTTCTGACCCTGGCATCACGTGACCATGTCACCTAATGTCAGGCCCACTAAGTGGGCACACTTCACCTTGCAGTGAATATGCTTTTCGAGACTACACCCGGGGACTAGCTGCCTGCTCGGCTAGTTTTCTATTATTCTTCTACTTTGGACCCTAGCACCACATGACTACGTCATCTACTATCAGGCTCGGGGACTAAGTGGGCACACTTTACCTTGCAGTGAGTGTGTTTGCTTAAATCTAGAAGACTCTGCGCCTCTTAAAGTTGAAGAAGACTATCTCTTTTACTCGTGGTCAGACTCTATGTGGGCACACTTGGTCCACTGCAAAGAAATTTTCAATTATGAACTTGAGCTCCTTACACCCTTATGGCAAGCCATACTTGGGTTATGCTGCTCGGCAACTCATCATGGTGGTTGGACCATGAGTTTGACTGCTCGGCTTTGTTCGCACCTGCTCGGACAAGCTCAAGACAGCGTTGCACAACAGGTACAAGGCGCTCAAGGATTAGCTGTGGGGGGTACGACCCCAGATACCCATGGTAGACCACATGGGCTACGCCTCTAGGGGCGGCCCAGCCCACAAGACGAAGCCTTGCGGGGCACGACTCTGCTCGGCGCCTCCCGTAAGACACCGGGAAGATATCCTGTAATTAGTTATTACTTTTTGGTTATCTCTCAGATCTAACCGACTTGTAACCCTGCTCTCCGGACTATATAAGGCGGGCAGGGACCCCCTCCAAACTCATGCAATATCATACGATAGCTAATACAAACCAATAGACCATAGGAGTAGGGTATTACGTTATACTAACGACCTAAACCTGTCTAACTCGTGTGTCTCTGTTGCCTTCTTGTTCTTGATCTCACGCTTCTTTGCCGATCAATCTACCTTCATGGGATACCCCTCGGAGGACTACCAATGATATTCTGTCGACAAAACTAGAATTGTGGTAGGTGGCTTGCATTTTTAGTAGGCTAGCACAATACTCACTTCGCCTCATATTTGTCTAACTAATTTGCTAAGTGTTGTTGTAGAAATTTTTTAATAGGCTATTCACCCCCCCTCTAGCCATTAGGACCTTTCAAGTGGTATCAGATAGTGGTACTCTTGAGGAAGTTCATGATGTTGAATTTGATGAAACCAAGACTTCTCAAGATAAGAATGAGAACTTGGAAGATGTTAGAGGCATTCAACTTTCAAAAGCCATGAAGAACATTGATGTTGGTGAATTGAGGCCTAGGCAAATAAATGATGATGAAGATGATAAAGTGCAAGTACTCTCTAACACAAATTTGCAAGATAATACAAATCAAGCTAGTACAAATGCCTCTTATGACAACGAACAAAATCAAGTGGCTAGCACATCATCTCAATCCAATGATCAAGCAAGTGCAAGTAATCAAGTTCTAGTACTTCAATCAGCCAATATTGCAAGGGATCATCCATTGGACACTATCATTGGTGATATTTCAAGAGGTGTGCAAACTAGATCAAGATTGCCTTTATTTTGTGAGCATTTCTCATTTGTGTCATCCATTGAACCAAAGAAGATAGATGAAGCATTGAAGGATGTTGATTGGGTGAATGCTATGCATGAAAAATTGAATAACTTCACAAGAAATCAAGTATGGGAATTAGTAGAGAGACCAAAGGGACACAATGTGATTGGAACCAAATGGGTCTTTAGAAACAAGCAAGATCAAGATGGGATAGTAGTAAGGAACAAAGCAAGATTGGTAGCACAAGGATATACACAAGTTGAAGGTCTTGACTTTAGAGAAACATATGCCCCGGTTGCTAGATTGGAAGCAATTAGAATCTTATTAGCCTATGCTTGTGCCCATAACATCAAGCTCTATCAAATGGATGTCAAGAGTGCATTTCTCAATGGTTACATCAATGAAGAAGTATATGTTGAGCAACCTCTCGGTTTTGAAGATGACAAGAAGCCCGACCATGTGTGCAAGTTGAAGAAGACATTGTATGGCTTGAAGCAAGCACCTAGAGCATGGTATGAGAGATTGAGGGACTTCCTACTCTCTAAAGGGTTCATGATGGGCAAGGTTGACACCACTCTTTTCAGCAAGAAGATTGGTAAAGACTTATTTGTGTTGCAAATCTATGTTGATGACATCATATTTGGATCAACTAATCAAGACTTTTGTGAAGAATTTGAAAATATGATGGCTAATGAGTTTGAAATATCCATGATTGGAGCGTTAAGTTACTTCCTTGGTCTTCAAATCAAGCAATTGAAGAATGGTACATTAGTGAGTTAAGGCAAGTACATCAAAGACATGCTCAAAAAGTTTGGCATGAGTGATAGCAAAGCCATTAGCACACCAATGGGGACAAAAGGCAATTTGGATAGTGATGCAAGTGGCAATATGGTGGATCAAAAATTATATCAGTCTATGATTGGAAGCCTACTCTATGTGACCGCATCAAGGCCGGATGTCATATTTAGTGTATGCATGTGTGCATGATTTCAAGCCTCACCAAGAGAAAGTCATTTGAAGACTACAAAAAGAATATTGAGGTACTTGAAGCATACACAAAATATTGGTTTGTGGTATCCCAAAGGAGCAAAGTTTGAGCTAGTTGGTTACTCCGACTCGGATTATGGGGGATGCAAGGTTGAAAGGAAGAGCACCTGTAGGGTCGAGATGGTGGACTAGAGGGGGGGTGAATAGTCCTTTCTAAAATTAATCGTGTCGGCTAACCGAAACAAGTGTGGAATTAAAACAATCGGTCTAGCCAAGACTACACCCCTCTATCTATGTTCTCTAGCACCTTGCAAAGATCCTAATTAAGCAACTAAGGTGCTGGGCTAGCTAGAGCTCACCTATCCAATTCTAGGAGCAATGTCACACAAACCTATGCCACAAGTACTTTAAGCAATTGGGAGCTCCTACACATGCTAGTAAGCAAAAGCACAAAGCCAACTAAGCTCACTAGCAATGCTCAATAACAAGGCAACCAATGCCAAATTAGAGAGCGCAAATACTTAGCTACACAAACTAAGCAATGTGACTAACAAGGTTACACAAACCAAATTTGTCACGCAAGGGAGCTACTTCTATGCTACATAAGCAAGAAGGTAACTAGTGAGCTATACAAGCAAACTAATTACAAGAGCAACTACATAAGCACAATGTATATGAAAGTAATTACAAGCTTGTGTAACGAGGGTGCAAACCAATGGGAAGAATAAAGTTGACATGGTGATTTTTCTCCCAAGGTTCACGTGCTTGCCAACACGCTAGTCCCCGTTGTGTCGACCGCTCACTTGGTGGTTCGGCGGCTAATTGGCATCACCCGCCAAGCCTGCATGTCGGGCACCGCAAGAACCTACCCCGAAAGTGAGGGTAGCTCAATGACACGCTTTACTAGAGTTGCTCTTCGTGGCTCCCGCGGGGCAAGCATAATGCCCCTGATAAAGCTCTTCTCCGGAGCACTGCACAAGCTTCTTGCAGGCTTCAACGGAGACCACCACCAAGCCATCTAGGAGGTGGCAACCTCCAAGAGTAACAAGCATCACTAGCTTGCCACTCGATGCAACCTCACGATGCAATCGCACTAAAATCGCTCTCTCACACAATCGGATGATCACTATCAAGCATATGTGAGATGGAGGGCTCCCAAGCACTCTCAAGCATGGACACAAAGTCCCCCAAGGCGCTTAGCCCAAGCCATGGTCGAGACCATCTTCTATTTATAGCCCCATGGGCTAAACTAGCCGTTACCCCTTCACTGGGCAAATTTTGGGATGACCGGACGCTCCGGTCAGATCGACCGGACGCACCCTGCCAACGTCCAGTCGCTCTACGTCATCCACGTGTCACTCTGCGTTCAACCGGAGCCGCCCGATCTCAACGGTTAAGTTGCGACCGGATGCTGCACAGTGAATGACCGGATGCTGCTGCGCCTGAGTCCGGTCGTTTCTAGAGAGCTCCCCGAGCCTTTGCTTTGCGACTAGACACGTTCGGTCCACCATGACCGGACGCAGACCAGCGTCCAGTCAGTTCTGTGCCCGCGCACCTAACTCCAGCACTGCCTATGTCACCATACGTCAGCACTGACTGGACGTAGACCCTGAGCGTCCGGTCACTCTTCATGCCAGCGTCCTATCACAAGACCGAGACCACACGCTCACTGTTGCCACTAACCGGACACGCTGGTCCTACTGAGGTCAGCGTCTGATCAGTTCCATGAAACCCTATCTTTTCTGTACAGGGTGCCGGTGAAGTTTCAAACCCTTCTCGCCTCCGTTTCATCGCCGAGTTGATCCACATCAACTCCAACTTCATCTCCTTTGTAAATGTGCCAACACCACCAAGTGTACACCACCATGTGTATGTGTGTTAGCATTTTCACAATCATTTTCTAAAGGATTAGCCACTCAACTTGCCATGCCACTCGATCCTAGCGATGATGCAAAGTTAGATCACATGAGTGGCACTAGATGACCGATATTCAAACAAGTTTGCCCCTCTTGATAGTACGGTCATCTATCCTAAACCCGGTCATAAACTTCTCTACACACCTATGACTGGTGAAATGAAATGCCCTAGGTTATACCCTTGCCTTGCGTATTCCATTCCATCTCCTCCAATGTCGATGCAACACATGCACCAACACGATCAACAATGATATGATCCACTTCATATCATTACGTGATCATATTGGTTCATCGATCTTGACTTCACTTGCTTTTCACCATTGCCTTCGTCCATCGGCGCCAAGTCTTGCTCAAGCTTCACCGCCACGCGGTCCATCGCTCCAAAGCCTCCGACTTGCCCTTCACACTTGCAACCAGTCCATCAAGCCAAGTTATGTCTTGATCTTCTCCACCTTGATCACATGACTCAATGTCATGTCTCATGTGCAATAAGCTCCTTCATCATCACATGTGTGAGCTTTGCAACATCTCCGTGCCATTTTTACCTTCATGGCATATGTTGCTCACACACATGTACACATAGACTAATCACCTGTGTATCTCACATAAACACAATTAGTCCACCTAGGTTGTCACTCAATTACCAAAACTACACAAGGACCTTTCAGCACCTCAGGCACATGTCAATTGTTGGGAAGATCACTTGTTTCATGGTCATCAAAGAAGCAAAACAGTGTTGCATTATCAACCGCTGAAGCTGAATACATATCCGCTGGTAGTTGTTGTGCTCAAATACTTTGGATGAAGGCCACCTTGAATGACATTGGAATCAAGTTCAAGAAAGTGCCATTGCTATGTGACAATGAGAGTGCAATCAAGTTAACCAACAACCCGGTTCAACATGTAAGAACAAAGCACATTGATGTCTGCCATCATTTCATAAGATATCACCAACAAAAAGGGGACATTTGCATTGAGAGTGTGAGCACCGAAGATTAACTTGCCGATATATTCACCAAGCCATTAGATGAGAAAAGGTTTTGCAAGCTAAGAAATGAGTTGAACATATTGGATTTCTCAAATATGTGTTGATGCACCCCCCACTTATATGACATGCCTTTCCTTCGAGCAATCCAAGGTAAAAGTTGATTGGCATGGCATACATCCTTGCTAAGGACATGTTTAGTGCATCTAGTCATCTTTCACATTTAATAGGCTCATTCATGAAAATAAAATGATTTTGATGTTTGTATGGTACCATTATTGCCTCTATGCTTAATTTGGTCTAGTGGTAGCATATGACATATTTGTGGGCTTGTAAACCTAGTGTTTGATCTAGAAAATGAGCTCTAAGTGTTTAACTCAACATGGTACAAGATAACCCTTGTTTGGAGGTGTGAAGAAGCTTGTCCTTGGATCAAACTGAGTTAAATATCTTTGTCAAGTATTCTATATTGAACCAAATTTGGGAAAATGATCCTCACCCCATTGATTGACATTGATAATCTCAACCTATTTAAAATTAAACCTTTGTGGTCATTGATGACAAAGGGGGAGAAATAGTGTACAAAGATAGTGAAAATATAACAAAGGGGGAGAAATTGAGAAATTGACATAGGGGGAGAGATATGACAAAGAAAGGGATCAATTTGAGCACACAAGTAGGGGGAGCAAGCTCATAAACTTGGTGGATGCATTTGAATGTGCATTTCATATGTTTGCTTGCATGACACAAGTTTTAAATTTCAATATTTATGCTTGAGTGGTATATGCTAGTTATAGGATTGAATAATGAAATGAAAAACTAACATGCATAGGTTAAGAAACTAGACGTTCATTTTTATGAAAACTAGACCCTTGCTTCTAATGTTGATCTCATGGGGTATTCTAGTTTTTGTGCATGTCTAGTTACTAATGGTGCTAAGGATGGTATATTGGTGCACTCGGATTGGTATCAACCTTCAAATGTCCATCTTTTATACCTTAGCATCATTTGGTAGACATTGTCTCCTATATTTCCTATCTAAGCATATGTGCAAGCTACAATCCAAACTCTTAGCACATATGTAGGGGGAGCAATTGCTACCATATGGGATTCATGAAACTTGTCCATATCCTTTTACACATGGTAAATATGCTTGGGCAAGCAATATGGATTCAATTAAATTTCAATTCATATCTTTGTGTAAGGGTGGTCATCAATTACCAAAACGGGGGAGATTGAAAGCTCTAGTTTGGTTTTGGTGAATTGATGAAACCCTAAGTGCTAACCTAGTTCATCTAAATGATCATGAGATAGATAGCATTATTCCAAGTGATGAAGCAACGGTGAAGATCATGATGATGGTGATGCCATGGTGATGATCAAATGCTTGGACTTGGAGAAGAAGAAAGAGAAAAACAAAAGGTCAAGGCAAAGGTGAAACTTGATAGAAGCTGTTTCGTTTTGGTGATCGAGATACTTAGTGAGTGTGATCACATTTTGGATTGATAGTTGTACTATTAAGAGGGGTGAAACTCGTATCGAAATGCGGTTATCAAAGTGCCACTAGATGCTCTAACTCATTGCATATGCATTTAGGGTCTAGTGGAGAGCCAACACCCTTGAAAATATTTGTGAAAATATGCTAACACACGTATACAAGGTGATACACTTGGTGTTTGGCACACCTGAGCAAGGGTGGAGAAGTTAGTGGAGTAAAGGAGGTGATTGTCACTGTGGAACAGTGGCAGGATGCAGGTCACATAGTGACCGGACTCGGGGGAGCAGCGTCCGATCAATTTTAGATGAAGTTGGCGTGCTCGGGCTCTGTTGTTGAAGTGACCGGACACTAGGTCAAAATATGATTGGACGCGACAGTGGTGAGTCCGTTCAGAAGAAGCCGAGGCAGCGTAACCTAGGGTATTGCACCGGACGCTGAGCTGGGTCCGGTCGAGGTACACCGGACGTGTCTGATCGAGAAAATGTGGCTCTGGATGCTCTTTGGAAGTGACCAGACTCCACGTTATTGGAGCATCCGGTCATTCCATCGATGCGTCCTATCGCTGGGTGTTGGTGTGCAGGCGCGTGAGCACCTAACGCGGGCGTGCTGTATTCGGTTAGCTTGCTTGCGCCTCTGGTCATGACTTAGGGGTTGCGCTGAGTCACTTGACCGTTGAGATCATGCAGATGTCGTTGAATGCGGGGGACACATGGATGACGATCAGTGACCAGACACTGGGGCTGGTGCGTCCGGTCGATCTAACTGGCGCGTCCGGTCACTCCGAGTTGGGCTATAGTGAGAGCCTAATGGCTCTATTTTGAGGGGATGCTTATATAAGGCATTTGACCAGCTCTAGCTCATTCTCTTGGCCATTTGCATTGACATAGCAACCTTGTGAGCTTAGCCAAAGCCCTCCCACTCATCTCCATCATTGATTCATCATCTTTATGAGTTTGGAAGTGAATCCAAGTGCATTGCTTGAGTGTTTGCATCTAGAGGCACTTGGTGTTCGTGTTTCGCTGTGGGATTCGTTTGTTACTCTTGGTGGTTGTCGCCACCTAGACGGCTTGGGGCAGCGAGGATCATCGAGCGGAGGTTGGTGATTGTCTTTGGTTCCGATCGTGGTGATTGTGAGGGGTTCTTGACCTTTCTCCGGCGGAGAGCCAAAAGGTACTCTAGTGGATTGCTCGTGGCATGTGCGATCCTCATCTTGTGTTGGTTGTGCAGCACCCTATTGAGGGTTTGGCGTGTGATGTCAATTAGCGCGTAAACCTCCAAGTGAGTGAATCGCCACAACAAGGACTGGCTTACCGGCAAGCAGGTGAACCTCGGTAAAAAATCATTGTGTCATCATTTAATTCTGAGGTGATTGGTCTTCATTGGCATTCATTCTTGTGATTGATTGGTTCATTCCTCGACTCGGCGGTATAACCATCTTGCTCTCTCTCTCTTTACATTACCGCAAACTAGTTGTCAAGCTCTTTAATGTAGCTAGTCATGAGAGCTTGTTAGTTTGGTTAGTGTGGCTCTTTAGTTAGCCTTTGAGAGCACACTAACTTAGTATAGTGACATAGCCATTGTGTGGATAGAGACTATAGAAACTAGAATTGTGGTAGGTGGCTTGCATTTTTAGTAGGCTAGCGCAACACTCGCTTCGCCTCATATTTATCTAACCGGTTTGCTAAGTGTTGTTGTAAAAAAATTTAATAGGCTATTCACCCCCCTCTAGCCATTAGGACCTTTCACCCATCCACCTGCTCGTCGCGACCATGGCATGCAAAGCGTCATCACCACCTTGACGCCAATAGGAGGAGGTCGCTGGCCGTTGCTCTCGACGCCCCCCTTAAACCCGAGTTTGCTGGCTAGGTAGTCTCCCACCAGGTAAGCCATGGTCGTCGGCGATGTCGTGTTTCAAGTGTTTTAGGCATTTTAGACTTATGTTTCAAGTGTTTCATCTGGCTGTTGCAAAGTAGATCTGGGATGTTTTATATGTTGCAATGACAATATACGCATGTTTCAAGGCTATGTCCAAAATGTTTTAGTTGTTTCAGTTGTATGTTTCAAGTGTTTTCATCTGGACGTTGCATATATTGCTATGGCTGCACATGCATGTTTCAAGTGTTTGTTTTCATTTGTTTCAGATGTTTCAGACTTATGTTGCAAAAGTGGATCTGGATGTTGCATATGTTGCTATACACGTATGTTTCAAATATTTCATCTGTTTCAGTTGTATGTTGCAATTATTTCATCTTTATGTTTTAAAAGTAAATCGGGTGGGCACGGTTCCAGATGCTGGGGCATGATGTGAGCGGGTGGGCAGGCGTCGGGTGCAGGTGCGGACAAACACTGCCTCCGTAGCGGGATTTGGCGCGGGGCAAAGGGAGTTGCGTGTGTCGGGCGTAGGTATGAGCGCTACGTCCGGACGTCCGGGCACTAGTGCCTCCGAAAAACTATATACGCTTCAACTCTTTCAATGTTACCATTTTAGCGCACAAATGGAGATGACGTCACCCATCTTTGTTGTCCTTCAGTGGTATACTATGAAACTCCTGCTGGGAGAAGCTTTGAGCAAAGAGCGAGAGAGATGACTGTCATCTGTGAAGCAAAATAATTCCAAATATAAATGGCACAACTCGTTTTGTAGAGGCACCAGTATCTTACCCCAAATATTTTATTTTGGTACGACTTGTGCTGGTTTTAGCTTCTTCACTTTTCGGTAATATAGCAATGGCTTTCATGAACCGGGGAAGCTCCTTAGAGTAGTTCATCGGCTTCTAGTTGTTTTTAGTGAGAAGAGAGAGAAAAACTTAATCCGTATTTATATCCATATCTATATCTCTTATAAAACAAAATCTTACCATTTTTCAGTAATTCTGTAAAGCCATGTCACATAAGGGTCCCACTAAATCACTAAAGGCTTTCCAACGCAGGCTAACAAGCCCGTTAGCTTGAACAAAAAGGTGCAGCACACGTAGGATGAAGAGCCTTGGGCTCCTAAAACTCTCAGCCCAAGATAACGCTGCATATTTGACAAATGGCCCATAACTTTTATATCCTGGGAACACAGCTTTTACTTTTACTCAGAGTTACACGGAGCTCTTGCCGCACCCAACGCCAATCCTAGTGTCTGCGTACAACTTTTGGCCCTGTTCGCTTAGCCCGACTTATTAACCATGGTATAATATTTTTCTCTCACAACAAATCAGCATCAACCGATTTATTAGACGTAGAAACCATCAGTTAAACAACTCGTTTGTTAGGTGGAGACACTTCTGCCTCTGGAAGCTTCTCTAGCCCACTGCAGAGCTACAACCAGACGTGACATAGAGTATGGAAGCAGACGTGGACGCTAGAACTCCCATCCAGGGTGGCGCGTTTGGGAAGCCCTAAGATCGTTCATTGAATCCCGGTACCATCCATCCATCGACATGTCCGTCTCCTGTATCATGTGCCCTTTGGTCTGAGATTCCTCATCTCCCGTAAACGAGCTTAATACCATGGGAATCTTTGCAAACCAATGGTCTTTGAGAGAGTGAATTCTGCCATTCTGTTGCCATGCCACCATCCCACCGCTCTCCTCCTGTGCTATAAACCAGTCTAAGTTCACGGGCAATATTGTGCTAGGTTGTGCTATACTTCAGTCGCTTTGTCTCACCACTTTTCCCTTTTGCAGCTTGTGATAGTTCATGAATGCTGTTTGTCTTCCATGATGCTTTCTTCGATCTGATTCCCATTTTCATCCCGTATTAAGCTCTAAACACAAAGGGTTTCAGTCGTCGATCAACCTATCAGTTCCTGCACATCACAGTTAAATGTCGACACCGGTGAGGCGTTCATCATCCTGAAAGCTCATATTCACTGAAAAAGGCTTTCGACGTTGCTCAAAAGTTTCTGGGATTATTTGAGTCTACGAGTACCTATGGTGTCACAATGTTTGACACGGTTCAGGTGCCCATACTTAGTATAATGACTAATTGTAGCAGATGAGTACACGTATATTTAATAATCAGCCAATGTTATCTTTAATTTTCATCATACGGATTGCCTTAAATACTTTGATTTTTGTTGCAAGAAATACTTCAGTCTTCCCCAAATATTATAAGAATATATATTTTTCCTTTCCCTATGTCATCATGCACCCTTTTTCTCACGTATGAAAATACCATGTTTGAATATTATCTTTCATTTTCACCATACTGTGATTGCCTTAACTACTATAATTTTTGTTATAAAATTATATAAAAAAATACTTCAGTCTTCACCAAATATTATCTGGTGAATAATTGGGAACCGTTTTGAATATTTTTCCTTTCCCTGTGTCATGCGCCCTTTTTCTCACGTATATGAAAAATACAATGCGTGTGTGAATATTTGGTTTCATTGACTTTTTCAGATTTTTGTATAGCTGAAATGCACTCCGAACATTGGATGAATTTTAATTCCACGATGTCTTTCAGAAAGCTTTCTACTTTCTAGTTTCACCTAATCACTACCTAAGTTAGATCATCTAATTCTCGCAACAACGCGAGGAATACATCTAGTACTCTTATAAAGCTAAATCCTACTAAATATTTTATATCTTTATTCAAGGTATCCATATCTTTTCCCACTAAGTGTCCCACTAACTTACAATCATTTCATGCAATCTATCCATGTCATCTCTTATTAATTACAAAAGTATCCACATCATCTCTATTATGTGCAATACTCTTAATCTTTAATCTATTAACGTAAAGTCATCTACATATGCTATTTGTTTCATCACCTATTTTTCTATAATGTGATCAAATATTCTATTGGCTTTTCTTCTATTAGCTTACCAATTTTTTATCAGATCCGATACAATAAAATAACATGCAAGTCAAATTCATATATATACACACCGTATAGCAATTCTATGTATAAAATGGATTTATTTAAAAAAAATATCTCGCGGAGAGGAGATGCTTCTAGTAAATATTAATGCTACAATGCTTAATTATGTCAATGTTAGAGATGCTAAAGCTGCTACGAGCTGTGGTGGTCTGTTTGTTTGGTTTCCTGGTAGCTTTTAGACATCATCTTTTGGAGCTTCTAAAAGCCAAAAAAACTCAAGCTCATTATAGTAATCTTTTAGGCTTTTGGCTTAGGAGAGTTGTTTGATTTTTGTAAAGTCTAAAAGCTAGTAGTAAAAAAATGGTCAAAAACTCAAATGAATAGGGCGGGCAGGTAAAGATGAGCATGCAGCCCGGTGGCCCGGCACAAGGCCCGATTTTTGGCATGGGCTGCTCCCCCGGCCCGACGGGTGGCCTGGCCTGGCCCGATAAAATACACCAGGCCCTGTGCCTAGCAGCATCCCATCTTATTTTCATGGTAACCCTGACTACTTTCATCCCACTTCCCGCGTCCCATCCCTGCACCACACTCGGCTCGCGCGGACGCACGTCGTAGTCGCGACCTCGCCTCCTCCTCGCCCCCCGTGCCACCGGCTGCCTCCTCCACGCCGCACCATCAACGGTGGCCACCTCCTACTCGTCTCCCGCACCAGCGCCCGCCTGCTCCTCCTCCTCCATGGTCCAAGCCTCCCGTGCGGCCGCACAGCAGGCGCCAGCCTCGAGCGCGGCGGCGGCTGCGTCCTCCTCGCACCCACGTGGCGGCCTCGAGCTCCCTCCCTCCTCCTTCGCGACCCGGTGGCCTCGAGCTCCCTCCTTTGCGGCGCGGCGGCAGCGCTCGGTGGCATGGATGCGGCCTCAAACTGGCCCGGCGCCCCGGCCTGCTAAAAAGGCCATGCTTTTTAGGCCGGCCCGGCAAAAAGGTGACCCGACAGGCCATGCCTAGGCCGTCGGCTGGGCACGAAGGACTGAGGTGGCATGGTCCGGCGGCACGTCGGGCCGTGCCGGTCCGGGCGGCCCATTTGCTCGTCTATACGGGCAGGTGGTCGTGGTTCTTCGCTCATTGGTGTACGCCGACCACTCTCTCAGACGCCCAGGTGGTCAACGTCGTGTTTATCCTGCCCGAACCCGGGCAAGCCTGGTAGCGTCTCTTGTGTGAGCTGGACACGGCAGCGGACACGAGTCGGCTGCCAATTCCGCGCGGGAGACGGTCCCGCCCATGTGTCCCAGGACGCCGCTCCCGTCGCACCACGTCCCCAGGCCACGCGGCGCGTCACACGCGTGGACGTACGTACCCACGCCGCAGCTCAGCTATATACACGACGACTTGATTCCCATTTCTGCAGCGCAAGTGACATCGCCAAAGGAAAAGGAAACCACCCCCAACCAAGACGAGCAACGCGCGAGCGAGGGTAAAGGCCACGCACCGGCGCAGCGCGCAGGCAGACAGGCAGAATGTCGGGAGCACAGGGCGCGCACCCGGTGGGGCAGACGACGCCGACGACGTACGAGTCGGTGGGCGGCGGGGAGAACCGCACGCGCACGGACCTGCGGTCGCGGGAGGACCAGGGCGCCATCCAGATCGAGAAGGTGCAGGACAAGGTCGACGATGCCGCGGGCCGTGGAGTGGACCGCAGCACCTTCGCCGCCAAGAAGGAGCGCCCCGACGACAGCGCCGATGCCGGGGCAACCGGCACCGGCGGCACTGCCGCGTGATTGTGGGCGATCCGGCGATGGTTTTTGGTGCCCTTGTGCGGCACCGTACGTGTGCGTGTGTATGATGATAGCTTTGTGTGCGCTGCATAGATGCTCTGTCTACGTGCGTGTGGACTGTGAAACCTTTCTGTAGCGTGCGTATGCAACCAGTCAGTGGTAGTGTAAGATATTAGATTGCAATAAAAAGTAAGGACCGTCTGAATCCTACTTAGTGCTCCCTCAATTCGGAAAACAACGTGTTCGACGAGGAGCAATCTTCTCTGACCGGTCCTCTCCAAAAATTTACACTAATATCAAAGCAACCAGGTAACTAATTACTATAATACTAGACTCATTCGCTTTATGGTCAGGATTTTGGAGCAGCAAGAACATAAAAACAGCGCAGGCTCTTGACGCCACTTGCATTTGGGGATTCAGCACCAACCGCATGGAACGTGTGGCCTTGTGAGTTGTGAAGGGAGGATTCAGACTGAGCCTGCCTTCCGCCGTGCCGCAGCCTTTGCTACCCTGTACGTTTATGCTCAAATTTGGCTTAGGCTAATGTTTATGCTGAAATCTTGTTTATTTATGATGAAATTTGGTTTACGCTGATTTTATGCTAAAATGGTGTGAGAGAAAAATACTTTTTCATGGCTGAAAAATAGTGCTGAATGCTACCCGGCATCCCCACACTAGCGGCGGCAAGACCGAGCTACCTCCGCGGCTCCGCCGAGCCGCAGCGGCGCAGCCTAGAGATCCCTAGAGCATAGACCCATTCGATCGCCGCACAGTTAGGATTTTTTTTTCAAACTCATACAGTTAGGATTTTGGATGACACGATAGAGTTAGGATTTTAAATACTATAATTAGGATTTTGGATGCCGCGGCCTTCGCCACCGCATCTTACCACTCATTCGCTGTACAGTTAGGATTTTAGAGCAGCAAGAACATGAAATGGTAGAATGCTAGCGCCCGGACGGACGTGCGCGGACGCCCACACTTGCACTCTATTAGAGCGTTTGCACTCTACCCAGCACTCTATTCGAGCGTTTGCACTCTACCCCGCGCCAGCCAAACGACATATGTGTTCTCCTCTTCTGACCCCACGTGACGTCTGCGCCCCGCTCTGACCCCTCACGTCCTCTAGCAGTTACATCAAGTGGGTGACATTGTAATATGTACAACACTCTTATCTACTTTTGAAACATCCCCTCACGTCCTCTAGCAGTTGCAGCAAGCAGGTGACATTGCAATATGTGCAACACTCTGATCTACTTTTTAAAATATTCAGATACAACACTTGTAACGTACTTCTGAAGATAGATGAAACACTTGAAACATGTTTCTGGAACACTTGAAAAAACACCTAAAAACGCTTGAAAACCATTGTAAACATACACAAACATCCAGACAAAACACTTAACATATATGAGAAACATATGCAACATCCAGATAAATACACTTGCCACGTACGTCTAAAAACACAGATGAAACATTGCGGACAGACGCTTGCAACGTATGTGTACAACCATTACAACATATGCAACATCTTTGATCCACTTTTGCAAAATCCGTATGAAACAATTGGACCATATATACCTCTTAAAGATTTGAACACTTGAAACATACACTTTGCAACATATGCTTTCAGCGCAGCATCTCTTTGCTGCTTAGGAGAATGGAGGCTCGTCGGCGTGTTGGATGCAGTGGCCCCACGACGGGAAGAGGGCAGCCACGCGCCGCGCCGTCCTGCTGGAGCACCTGGTGGTCGTCCCCAAGATCTAGTAGGTCGTCGAGGCCCATGACGTCGAACGCCCAGAGGAGAAAGCGGCGGATGTACACCAGCAGCAGGAGGAAGTGCAGCAGCTGCTTTGGGAGCACCAGCTCTGAGTAGCCCACCGGAAAACTCATGCCAGCCACGATCGTGGTAGCGCTTGTCCGGATTTACTGCTCCCCTTGACGTGTTCGTGCCTCTTGGCTTACAACGGTGGTGGGCATTGCCCCTGGAGCAGATAGGAACGACCCGATGAGAAGACATGAGCGACTGTACAAAAAATTTTGTTTTAGAAACTAGTGGATGGAGGATAGTTAGGCTGGCATCGCACCCAAGAACGTCCCGCCGGACAAAGGCCCGCACCGCAGCGTTACCCATAAAACAGCGCACCCTCTTGACGGCACCTGCATTGGGGTTTGGGGATTCAGCACCAACCGCATGTAAGCACGTCTCCTTGTGGCCTTGTGAAGGGAGGATGTGCTAGCGTAGCGCTCTAAGATGACGGCGTTCCACGTTAGCATCGACATCCATATCTGCATCATGCGATCCTTCCCGAGGAGGAAGAGAAACGTTTCTTCTTTTTTACTTGGCCCTGCACTGCAAGAGTGCAAGTACGAGTTTCATGAGGTTGGTTCGTGGTTATTCGTTGAATTACAAGTTTACAACACAAGTTTCATGAGCTTCTTGCAGCGGACCGTGAGGAGCGGCGGGCCTGTTTGGATTAAGGCCCAAAATCGGACGCCTGGGAGCCTTCCTGGGCCAGGCAGTTTTTTGCGGGGATTGCAGGCAGGACCGGCCCGTTCTTTGGTTCATTGGGCTTTATCGCGATTAAGCCCGCAAAACGAAATGCACGCTAAAGCCACTGTTGCGGGGCGGGCCTTGCGGGCATGCGGACAGGCCCGTGCCGCTCGCATCCCTAGTCGGCTCCTCTCCAGTCTCCTCTCTCCAGCTCTCAACCAGACTTGCGCTCCCGCCCCGCTCGATCCGACGGAATTCTCTCGCCAACCGTAGGAAGGTTCCAGAAGCTTGCAGAGGCGGGCAGCCGAGCTTCTAGAAGCTGAACCTAGCCTACCCTTTTTAACAGTAGAAGGGGAGATCCTTGCTCGCCGCGCTGCTGAGATGATCGGCTCCGGCCGCGGCAGGCGACGGGGACGGGCACCGGCGTCCCTGCCCACGAGCGCCGCTTCCCGCCGGAGCAAGCACTCCATCTCCTGTTGGTTAGTGAACTGCACGGCCTCTTACCTCTCGCTCTCTGTACTGCTGAAGCTCGATCTAAATAGCATCCTTCTTTGGTTCCTCTCTCGTCTTTTCTTTTCTTTTCTTCATTTTAAGTTTTTAAGAAAGTAGAGGGAGTTGACACTTCAATTTTTCTTATTGTGGATGCACAAAATTCAGGTATTGTGACTGCAAGATATATGCCTTAAATGACACACTCTTCAATTTGGGGTGGAAGTATGCTAGGTATGGTCTGGCTTAGCTTATGAACTTATGAATATTCTTATTTAGGTCTTTGATGCTTCGCATGAGTGGAAAATTCAGGTGTTAATATTTTCCAACACAAACAGCGTTCCTCCCATGCAGAAACATTATGGAAGGCGCAGATGAGACAATACATGAACTTCACTTGAAAAAACAAGATAGGATAATCTTTAAGATAGATTTTGAGAAGGCATATGATAAAGTAAAATGGAGTTTTCTACAGCAAACTTTAAGGATGAAAGGTTTCTCACAAAAATGGTGTTCTTGGGTGAAGCAGTTCACACAAGGAGGTAATGTAAATATTAAGGTGAATAATCAACTTGGCTCCTACTTTCAAACGAAAAAAGGCTTAAGACAAGGTGACCTAATGTCTCCAATAATATTTAATATAGTGGTAGACATGCTGGCCATACTGATTGCTAGAGCCAAGGAAGCAGGTCAAGTAGAAGGGGTCATCCCCCACCTTGTCCAAGATGGCTTGTCCATTCTCTAATATGCGGATGACACAGTGTTATTTATGAGCCATGATTTTGAAAAAGCAAGAAACATGAAGTTAATTTTAAGTACTTTTGAGCAACTTTCAGGGCTTAAAATCAACTTTCACAAAAGTGAGATCTTCTGTTTTGATAAAGCAAGGGATAATGAGGTGTTTTATTCGCAACTGTTTGGATGTGGGGTGGGTAAATTCCCTTTTCGCTACCTTGGTTTACCGATGCACACTAGGAAGTTGAGTAATAAAGATTGGCAGACAATTGAAAATATAATTGAGAAGAAACTTAGTGGATGGAAAGGTAAATTGCTCTCGGTAGGAGGTCGCTTGGTCTTATTAAACTCGGTGCTCTCTAGCTTACCGATGTTTATGATGTTATTCTTTGAATTACCTAAAGATGTATTAGAAAAGATTGACTGCTTTAGATCAAGATTCTACTGACAAAGTGATCAACACAAACACAAATATAGATTGGCCAAATGGGAGATCTTGTGCCAACCAAAAGGCCAAGGAGGTTTAGGTATACACAATCTAGATCTACAAAACAAATGCTTGCTGAGTAAGTGGCTTTTTAAACTTTTGAATGAAGATGGCATGTGACAAGAATTGTTGAGGAATAAATATATAAAAGACAAGATTCTAGGGGGATGCACTAAAAAGCCAACAGATTCTCATTTCTGGAAAGGTCTGATGAATGTTAAAGATTCCTTCATGAGCTTTGGTTCATTCAAAGTGAAAGACGGGTCACAGACTCATTTTTGGATGGACACTTGGTTGGGAAATCAGCCATTGAAGGATAGATTCCCTTTGTTGTTCAATATTGTGAGAAGAAAACAAGATTCGGTGGCAATAATAATTGCTTCAGTTCCACTAAACATTTCCATCCGCCGCAACCTAGTGGGTACGAACCTAAGGGACTGGCATAGAATTGTTGCCTCGTTACAAGATGTGAACTTATAGGGGAAAAGGGATGCTTTTGTTTGGGGACTACATTTATCAGGCAGATATTCTGTAAAATCTATGAATGCTGCGTTAATCAACAATGTAGTCAAAGTGTCACAAGATTTATGGCAGATTAAAATACCTACAAGAATAAAAATATTCTTGTGGTACCTAAAAAGAGGTGTGGTCCTTACCAAAGATAATCTCACCCGACGTAACTGGAATGGTGACACAAGGTGTAGCTTTTGTCACTCTCCAGAATCTATTCATCACCTTTTTTTGAATGTTTTTATGCCAAATTCCTGTGGCACGCTGTACACTTAGGCCTCGTTCGGCTTACCTCATATTCGGTTTGTTCGGTTTGATTTTTCAGCCGAAACAGTGTTTTTCTCTCACAACAATTCAGCCAGAACAGTGTTTTTCAGTCAGTTTCAGCCAAGATTCAGACCAGTGAACGGGGCCTTAGTGTTTGGGATATCACCTCCCCTCAGCATAGATGATTTATTTGTTAATTGGTCTAAAGTTGGTGGTACTATTCACAATTCATTATTACTAACAGCAGCATCGGCTTTATGTTGGACAATTTGGATAACAAGAAATGAAGTGGTTTTTTATAAATGTAGACCGAAATTTTTTTTTGCAGGTACTCTTCAGAGGAACCTATTGGCTGCGGCAATGGGCAAGACTGCAGCGGCGTGATGATCTATGGGACCAGCTGACATCTGTTGGGCGGCTTTTGGAGACATTAGCCTTGCATTTCTTTAGTTCCAATGGGTGGTTCTCAAATAGATTTATCGGTCTTTCTTAGTCAAGACTTTACTTCACACTTTGTGTTTCCAAAGTCTGGCTGTAAGCTTATGAACTGTGTAAGTTGTGTGCTCACCGTTCGGTCAAACCATGTAATAATTGGCCTGATTCTACCTCATGGTAGATGAAGCCGAATATAAACTATCCTTTATCAAAAAAAAATATTTTGTTGTCTGAACTCTGAAGTCCATAGCATTGGTTCAAGATACTCTGAGTTGAAATACTACATAACAGATGCCCTGTGCTTTTTTTTCAGACCATATCTGCTTTCGTTTCTTCTTCTTCTTTTTTGGCAAATGTATAATAAAATTTAAATTTTGCTGTGTTTACATACATTATTATAAACCGTAACACCCTAAATTTTGAATTTTTGGAAATAGAGCTAAAATGATTTAATTCAGAATTTTGTGCTCATGAAATATAGGAAAATAAAATTTTCATTGAATTAAAACTCATCATAAGGTTTAGCAACAAGATTGTGCATATATGCCTTACATTTGATGAATTTGATTGAGTGGTTTAAAATGCTTTTGCAAATGAAATTGAAAATGGCTTTGAGGTAAAAGAAAAGAAAAGAGAATTAGAAAAATAAAAGAATTTAAAAAGTTGTCAAATTTATTTTTGAAAACTTATCGAAATTTCTCATTTATGTTTGAATTGAGAAGTGTATTTGCAATCCTATTTGAATTTGACTTTGGTCATGTTTGAATTGGATTTGAAATAAGGAAAAAAAGGGATTTGAAAAAGAAGAAGAAAACTCTCTCTCCCTCTCTTTAGGCTCGGCTCCCACTCCCGCCGGCCCAGCTCAGCTGCTCTCTCCTTCCGCAGCCCAGCAGCACGCGTAGGCCCAGTTCCTCCGCCGACCCATCTCCTTCAGTCTTCCCCGCGGCCCAGCGCCGAACAGCGGCCCAGCCAAGGCCAGGCCCAGCCAGTCGCCCGTACCCTCTTCTCTCTCGCGCCTGAGCCACTGACATCCCGCCCCTACCTGTCAGGCGTCTTCCACCTTGCGACGTAGACGCGCCGGACTCCTTTGCCGGTGTCCATGTCCGCCTCCATTACGCCTCGGTGCCGTGCCGCTCAAGTCCCCGCGCCTCATAAATAGCTGGCCGATCCTGCTCCGCCTCCCTATCCCTTCTCGCAGCAAGTTTTCACCCTCGCCGAATCGCTACGCCATCGCAGCCGCGCCGCCGCGAGCTCCAATCCGCCCAACCGCGCCCGAGGCCATCACCTTGCCGTCATAGCTTCCCCCGAACCATCTATCGAGCTCGCCTCGAGCTCCTCTTGCTCCCCGTAGTCCTATCGTGCCTTATGGTGACCGGTAACGTCGAAGCCGACGCCGCCGGCAAGGTCCGGCCATGGCGCCACCGTCTCGATGCAGCCGCCGACGACCTCATATGCCCCAACCAATCATAGCCGTCCGATTCGCGATCAACATCCCAGATTAGAAGGTAATGGTTCGCAGGCACAATTGCTAAAGAGTCCTCGCGCTTTTCAATAATTGAACCCGCAGTCCAAAATGTTTTTCCCTGAGTCCGTTTTCTTCTTTGGAAAGCGTATTTTGTTTTGGTAAAGTCTAAAATACGTTTTCACTTATTTACAGATTTGCCACTCATTTTGTTTTAGCCATAACTTCCCCGTTTTAACTCTGATTTGATCCGTTCAACTTGCGTTAGGTTCGTAATTTCATAATCTACATGTTCATACTACTGTTAGATGTGTTTTCAGCTTTTAAAATTCGTGATTAGATTTAATCTATTATTTTATTAGAGGAAATCTTATTTATTTCATATCTTCTACGTTTCAACTCTGTTTTGAGCCATTCAAGTTGTGTTAGATTCATAGCAACGAGATCTACGCGTTAGTAACAGTGTTTATCATGTTACTATTTCTGAAATTTCATGGTTTAAATCATATCTTGCTTAATAATCATGCAACTGGATTTTATAAATAAAATATGATTTGTTTTACTTTAGTTTTATAATTCAAACTTAAATTTGACTTAAATTATAATATCTATAAAATATCTTATATATGTTTTTATATAATTAAAACACATGAAACTAATAGTTTTATGAGTAGATCTTTCGGTAGATGTATCTTTTTCGACCGTAGCTTCGATTAGAGTGCTTTTCGCGTCTGTGTGTTCGTAGCGAGACGTAGATTCGTTTTACAAATTTTTTATCTTGATTTTATGTTTGGTGTACCATTCTAATTTAGATCTACTGTTTGCTTCGTGTATGATTGTATGGATGCTTGTGTGGTGCTTTATGATTACGTCCAGTCGGTGAGATTTACGTGTTGAATTGAGAAGAAGAAGAAGAAGAACGTTGAAGATTAAAGCTTACCGAAGGATCGGTGTTTAACGCAAGTATAGCATGGGATCTTCCTTGTTATCCTATTCACCTTTAATCACTTAATTCATATTACATGTGTCTACCTTGATTGCCACTAAGGGTTTCCTAGTATTTTGTACCATGTACCTTGATACCTTTGGGTTATTGCATTGGGTAGTATGATGCTAGTGCTCAACTACAACCATGATCTTGTAACTTGACTAATGTAATATGCAATAAACATTAAAAGATGCTTTTTAGCAACATGGAACAAGGGGGCTAGAGCATTGGGCTATTTTTATGGTGCTCTAGATTCCTCTCCCTTAGGACTTATTTGTAAGTGATCATCTGGGACTTACAGTACAGCTGTGAGGGCTACATGGCTCTGGCTTTAGCTCAGTATGAGGACCTTTTCTAGCTTGTTAGTGGTTACCTTTATTAGCATAAGAATGGCTTGACGAATCGGATATAGAGCGGCCTCTATCCCCATGTGTATAGGCTGCGTGTCAATGTGCCATGGGGAAGGGGGGCTCTACATCTGTTTGCCGAGTGAATCTAATGGCCCTAACTTATTAGACGAACCTTTGAAAGACTTCATAGTGAACTCTGCCGACCTTCCTTGGTAGTGGGTCAAGAGGCTGATCACCTCGGGCGAAAGGGTAAATCACGACTCACAGTGAAAGTGTACAACCTCTGCAGAGTATAAAACTGGTATATCAGCCATGCTCACGGTCACGAGTGGCCTTGAAACATTTACGGAATAGATGATGGACACTAATGATATGGATGATGAAGATGCTCACTAATATTTACTGTTTATGCTATTCATTATTCATGTTTACCTGATCATGTGTTTATGGGCTTGTGATGAACTTGTTGCTACTCAATTGCTAAAATCATGACTCATTAAAAGCTAATCGCAGTAAACCAGTGTCAGCCTTTTGAGCCTCATGAACCCCATGTTATATTTGTTGAGTACGACATGTACTTACGCTTGCTTTACTTTTTAATACTTTGGAAAAATTCCGGATGGGTACCAGATTGCTAGGGTTTGGAGGAATTAGGCTTGTGATCAACCAGTCAGCTGTCCCTGTGGATTTGGAGTCTTCGCCTGAAGATCGGAGTTGTCTTTTCGTTGTCTATACTCTAAGGTTATATTCTTTATACTAATACGTTATGTATTTAAGCATTGTCTATTGATATTACCCTCATTTGTAGCTATATGTGAGATTTGACTTCCTGGGCTCACATATGGTGTGTATCTGGTTTTGTTCTTAAAACCAGGTGCTACAAAGTGGTATCAGAGCAATGCTGACTGTAGGAGGCAAGCCTAGTAGAAACTGGTCGTTCTAAGGTTTAGAAGTTGCTACAAAAACCCTTGCTCTCTAAACCTTGATATTTTCTTCTCTACTATATCTGTACCCTTGCTATTTATCTCTACCTTGTGCTTATTTTAAAGTCTTTGTTCTCATCTTCACTCCTTGGTTTGATATGCTTTTAGAACTATTCCTCATCACCTTCTTGCGTAATCTGAAGATAAGTCTTAGGATTGTTACCCCTAGTACAACAAGAACGATAGTATCACAAGTTGAGTCAAAGATTGAGTTATGCACCTTTATTGTTTTGTTGAATTGTCATAATGCTTATGATTGCTTTAAATTTTTGTAATGATTGCAATGATCTTGTTGGGAGTTCCCATAATTTCATTTAGTTTATAGGCCTAAGGTATAAGGGTCAATGTAATAAATAGTTGGGATATGGTTTTCTTCTGCTCTCTCCATCCTATCTTTTTGAAGCAGCCTGCACTCTTTGGTTTATATCTCTGATTTTGGACGATCATAAATCATGAGAAAATTCTGGACAATAGTAGACTTCAATATCTTTCTCTGAGCACAAGAATCACCTTGATAGCTATTTTGGTTACGGAGATACGAAAATCACAAGGCGATGCATCTATACTGTTTGGAACCTGGAACAGTTTCTGTTGTGCACGGTTTTTGATCAAGTTAGCTACGGAATTTGGAAAAGTATTCTATAAGAAAGTTGTAGATAATTTTATAAGCTTTCCAACGGTATAAGCTATAACTTCATTGGATGAACAGAATGAGAGTTACATCCATTTTACGACGCTGTTGTTTTTGTGCTCGCGAGGCATTCTAGATTTCTTGTTCTTGCCATACACAAGAGTATCGTTGGGATGTCAGAACATCTTGATACTAGTTAGCTCATCTAAGAAGAATGTGCAAGCTATGCTTGGTGTCCTGTAACAGAACCGACCAATTATACGAAATTAAGTAAGAAAATCATCCGCCAGAGCAGACGATTTAGCAAACTTAAGCCCGTATAACCTGGTAGTCTGTGAAATCACGAAGGATTTCAAACCAACTTCCATTCCAGCCAAGATCGTAATAAGTTTAGCGGTCACCATCACATATTACATAAAAGTTCACAATCTCAAATACATCAGAGTTTCAACATAGTTATTACAAAACAAGTTCAAATAAAGTAGCGGAAGTCATTTGTTCAAACCACACACACACTCACACGGAGTTTAAATACAGTGCCAGCGAATGATCATCTCCAACAAAAGCACCAGACGAGACGTAAGGAATGACCATGCCCATGGTCCTAAGCATCACCCATCGCAGGATAAAGGCAGTTGATACAGTAGCCGTAATACATCTGCCCATCTGCAACAAGTGGGAATAAAACCCTGAGTACGAGAAGGTACTCAGCTAGACTTACCCGACAATACCGAAAATAAGTGACACCAAGGATTATGAAGGGCTTTATAGTAGGGTAGCTGACTCATTTGCAAAAAGAAGCATTTTTAGCATTTCAAGACCCTTTTTAAAAGCATTATTGTCAAGTTAATTGTTATTAACCTGTCGACTAGATTTGCACCTGTACTAGAGTAAACATGTGATTAAGCAGATAATGATAACCAATGATCATTAAACAACTTCCATACTGTCATACTCACTATAACTGTCCAAGTGTTCCATAAACATTTACTACGATGAAGTAACTCAAGTCAAGTGCTCACTATCCAGGAGCGATGGCGATTCGAATCGATTCCTAACCAGCTGGTGATTTATTCCTTACACAAACCTCACTCACCCGCTAAAGTGAGATATTGATCACCGAGTCAACTATCCAGGAATCTCGAGTTTACCAGGAACCACATGTACCCGGGGGCCGACCGACTGCACTTTAGTCTTATCATCACGCCCCTGTGTCCAACCACACCTGCTCCGGCACAGTGCGTTGCGGGCAATCTACTCGGCCCAATAATCTCCCAGCTTCGCGGTCGGAAGGTACTTTATCCGGCCAGCTAAATGTAAGGCATACGTTCAACATGACTCGAGGCCCAACAACGGTCGGTCCTTAATCGACACAGACAGAAAGCACTACAGTCCAAAACTCTACAAGTTGCTGTCCGGTCTCAACTTCATTTAACACTTAGTTATACCATGACTTCATAGTCATCCAAGCAGATCCAGGTAACCACCTATAGCTCGCAGGTGACAGGAAATCACCCGACTTCTACCGGTCTAAGCCAGCTAAGCATTGACTCGACTGCGGATACCAGGGTAACAAGGATATAGTATAACAAAGGTAGACAAGGTATAATGCGGCAACGGTTGCAAACAACTCCTGAATGTAATGCATCAATTAAAGTAAAGCATTGAATTAATAATCGCAAACCGGGAGAAAATGCTCCGGGGCTTGCCTCTCTCGAAGGAGCACGGACGGTGATCGGGGCACTCCGGAAGTTCCTCAATGTCCTCCTCATCGGCTTATGGCACTTCCTACGGTTGCACCTCGAACTACTCCTCGGGCTCCTCGGGTATGACGACTGGGTTCTCGGTTTGCGATCCTATATGATGCAATGTGCGTAAGTGCTTATGCAATCGGTGCATCGGATGAGATGAATACAATGGATATTTTTGAATGCAAGTTAGTCAACATCATCCAAGAAAATATACTACAAGCACATGTCATCTACTGCATTCTCTTCTACTACTAATATGTTAAGTCAACACATCTTATTAAATGCTTCAAAGATGCACCAAAGCTAACATTATTAACTAACTTGCATTAAAGAGGATTATTTTGTTTCATTTTAAACTAGGGCTACAACAGCAACTTATATTTCTGGCGCTTATAAAAATCTAAGAAAATTAGAGTAGCATAGTACTACTCTAGGTAGACTACCATAAAATTTTCATGGCATTTGGATAAGTAAAATAGTCTACACAAAAATGATAAGGCATAAGTGCTTAAAAAGGCATAAATAGGAAACCTTAGTTAAAAGTGTCAAGCAACAGATTTCTCATTTTTCCTAGTATCACTCTAGCATAAGAATAGCACTCACCAAATTTTACCTTTACTGGATCTATAGAAAAATTATGAAAATTCACACAAGTATTAATCAATGATAAAAGGAAAATCTATAACTCAAAAACTACACATGCACTAGCTCTGAAATTTTAACCAGACCTTCTACTAAGCAAGACTAGCATACCCACCAAATTTAATAATTTTTGGACCACAGAAACTCAAGATAAAATTTCAACAAGTTTGCATGCATCTAAAAACACATTTCAAAGTCCTATTTAATTCATCCAAAATTTCTAAAACCTGTGCTCATATAATATTTTTATTAAATACTAGACATTACCGGGAACTCAACAAAATTGGAACCATAACATTTGGATCTACCAAACTTGATTTACACATTTTTGAATCGTGCACACAAATCTGTGAAAAACAAAATAAACAAAACAAAAAGGAAAACCTAATCAGCTACTGGGCCAGCCCGAACGAACTAGGCGGCCCACGACTGCGCGCGCACA
This sequence comes from Miscanthus floridulus, assembly GCF_019320115.1. Classification (NCBI taxonomy): domain Eukaryota; kingdom Viridiplantae; phylum Streptophyta; class Magnoliopsida; order Poales; family Poaceae; genus Miscanthus; species Miscanthus floridulus. Next base: position 92,559,257 of record NC_089584.1, on the reverse strand, counting down.
TAGCCCAGAACGGCGCAGCTCAGTTCCGGCTCCCTCTCAGCAGCGGCAACTGACAAATGGGACCCGCGCGTCAGCGACCGTAAAGCAGAGCACGGTGAAGAATGGCGCGGAAACGACGCCATCTCGCCGGCGGTGATTTCTCTGGTGGAACCGAGGGCAACGGCGTTCCCACCTCGACCTCCCGCATCCATAGCATTCCTAAAACTAGACTCTAGTGGACTCCAAGGACGTCGGCCATGGCCCACGGCGGCTCGGCCATGGCGCACGGTGGTGCTCCGGCGAACCCAGGCGGTTGGTGGCCATACAAGGCACGCGTAAGCTTTCAGTGAACAAGACGGACCTTCGTATGCTACGGCTACCGGCTATGGTGAAGCGGTCAGGCGGGACCGTGTGAGATCACTGGCAGCGACCATGGCGGCCATGCCACGGTGGTGCATGGTTCAGCAATGCCGCTCACCTACAGCTTGGCTGGCTTCGTGAGGGCGCTGACGAGATCCGTGAAGCGATGGCGGAGCTACGGGTGGGATGGTGGTGGCTGTGGCGCCGCGGTGAGCTCGAGCGAGCTCAGCGGAGCTGATGGAGTCGGCGGTGCGCTGCGGCTGTGAATGGGGAAGGCAACGGAGGAGTGGATGAGTGCAGAGCGCGTGCGGAGGGCAGCAGGGCGCGCTCCTCTTCAAGCCAGCCAGCGCGTGGCGTGGTCAGGGCGAGCCGAGCGCGTGGCGGACACACGGCGGCCGCCATCTGACCTCGGTCGGCCATGAACGGTCTGAAGCCGAAACACTGTAGCGCGATTCAGATAACAAGAAACTGACTGACAGCGCCAAATGGTGATGCTCTATCTCCTAATCCGTTGATCGTTAGCGAAAGAAATCAAAACAAAAGTTGTACACCTACATACCAGCTACAAAACTCATTTAGAGGTCAATGTCTAATTTGCAAAGGACAGAGAGTAAAATCATGCCAAAGTCATGTTCAAGAAACTGAAAAGTGGAGTTTGTACTTAGAAAATTTCTAAGTGTTGAACCCAACCCAATTTCTGACTTGTGGGACCATTTAGAGCATGTTGTGCACATTTTCATGACTTGGTCACAAAATAACTTTTGTTCCTTATATAATTTGCTACAACTTTGTTTTAGGTTGCTCAGACATGCAAACATTCTAAATGGTACTTTTTGAATAGTCAAACCAAAAAGTCCTAGGGTCAAAACAAGTCAAACCATGACTTGGAAACTTAATTAGGCAAAATGATCAACATGAACATTGTTCCTAATGACCTTCTAAGTATAGCTAAGTTGTTTAACAATATATTTAGCCATACCACACATTTGTCATACAAGAATCAAGCACTGAATGTACTGAAACGATGAAAAACAATTGAAATGATACTTTTGTTTCATAGTCATGTTTCACATGTTACACGTGATATATGCTCATGAATGGATGAATGATGCTCATGTTCATGGAATGTAAGTGTAATTAGGCAAGCCTAACACCAGGGGTGTTACATGTCCCCTAGTTTATTTTTCTTAAGGGGGTAGCCAAGTTGAAGAATTTGCAAGATGAAGTGTCCCACGTTCTAGTTTGCACAGCGGAAGCGTGGTGGTACCCAAAGATGTGAGAAATTTAGAGGCTCAATGAGGTTTGATTAAAGGTTCAATGAAGGTTTACTCAAGATCATCAAGATTTTGATAGAGCTACTGGAGAAGTTTTCAAGTTAGTTTGGATAAAGAAACTTCAGCTAAGTGTTTGAAGGAGTCTAAGAGGAGGTTGGAGTAAAACCTAAGAATTAGCTTTGTTAGATTCAGACAAGAGTTTCATATCTACAATGATGCACCTTGTTAGGGTGTGGGATGTGTCTTTATACGAGAAGAAAAGTAGTGGCTGGTTCATTAGGTCAACTAATGAAGCATGAGTTGAACTACCTAACATGCATCTGGAGTTTTCCACTATGGAGTATCTTCTTGGAAGTAAAAGTGACATATAGGAGGGTCACAAGAATCTACAGGACATCTTCACTAAGTTGGTCTTGAGCTTGTGTTATCCTCGTTGGAATAAAAATTGATTATGACTTGGACAAGTGCTATTACTTTAAGGAGCAAAGTCATGGCCGATGCCCTTAGCAATGGAGAGTTGTGCTAAGAAGGTTCGGGTGACACCAAGGATTAAGAGTTATATTCCTAGTTCGAGCAACTTAGCCAGGAACATTAATGTTTTGAAGATTGGTAGAAGAATTTCCTTCTGACCAAGAGAGTTGTCAGGTTTAGTAGGAAGGTGGATATTTTAAGAAAGAAAGTTAGTGTTATAAGAAAGATGCTTAGTGATTGAAGTTACCTGAGTACTGTTTGGAGTATCTATCAGAATCTTGGAATCCTTTTGGTATGTTATTTGGAGTAAGGTCAACAGGTGTGCAAAGTAAAGTGGGATCCTTATCAAGACGATGGAACTGCACGAGGAAGTAAAGAAGAATTCAAAGGCAGAGTATTCCAATCTCCTAGTCGACGTCGTTCAAATCTCGAGGACGAGATTCATCTTAAGGGGGGGTAGAATTGTAACACCCTAAATTTTGAATTTTTGGAAATAGAGCTAAAATGATTTAATTTGGAATTTTGTGCTCATGAAATATAGGAAAATAAAATTTTCATTGAATTAAAACTCATCATAAGGTTTAGCAACAAGATTGTGCATATATGTCTTACATTTGATGAATTTGATTGAGTGGTTTAAAATGCTTTTGCAAATGAAATTGAAAATGGCTTTGAGGTAAAAGAAAAGAAAAGAGAATTAGAAAATAAAAGAATTTAAAAAGTTGTCAAATTTATTTTTGAAAACTTATCGAAATTTCTCATTTATGTTTGAATTGAAAAGTGTATTTGCAATCTTATTTGAATTTGACTTTGGTCATGTTTGAATTGCATTTGAAATAAGGAAAAAAAGGGATTTGAAAAAAAGAAGAAAACTCTCTCTCCCTCTCTTTAGGCCCGGCTCCCACTCCCGCCGGCCCAGCTCAGCTGCTCTCTCCTTCCGCAGCCCAGCAGCTCGCATAGGCCCAGTTCCTCCGCCGACCCATCTCCTTCAGTCTTCCCCGTGGCCCAGCGTCGAACAGCGGCCCACCTAGTCGCCCGCGCCCTCTTCTCTCTCGCGCCTGAGCCACTGACATCTCAGCCCTACCTGTCAGGCGTCTTCCACCTTGCGACGTAGACGCGCTGGACTCCTTCGCCGGTGTCCATGTCCGGCTCCATTACGCCTCGGTGCCGTGCCGCTCAAGTCCCCGCGCCTCATAAATAGCTGGCCGATCCCGCTCCGCCTCCCTATCCCTTCTCGTAGCAAGTTTTCACCCTCGCTGAATCGCTACGCCATCGTAGCCGCGCCGCCGTGAGCTCCACTCCGCCCAACCGTGCCCGAGGCCATCACCTTGCCGTCATAGCTTCCCCCGTACCATCTATCGAGCTCGCCTCGAGCTCCTCTTGCTCCCTGTAGTCTTACCGTGCCTTATGGTGACCGGTAACATCGAAGCCGACGCCGCCGGCAAGGTCCGGCCATGGCGCCACCGTCTGGATGCAGCCGCCGGCGACCTCATATGTCCCAAACAATCACAGCCGTCCGATTCGCGATCAACATCCCAGGTTAGAAGGTAACGGTTCGTAGGCACAATTGCTAAAGAGTCCTCGCGCTTTTCAATAATTGAACCCACAGTCCAAAACGTTTTTATCTGAGTGTGTTTTCTTCTTTGGAAAGCGTATTTTGTTTCGGTAAAGTCTAAAATACGTTTTGACTTATTTACAGATTTGCCACTGATTTTGTTTTAGCCATAACTTTTCCGTTTTAACTCTGATTTGATCTGTTCAACTTACGTTAGGTTCGTAATTTCATAATCTACATGTTCATACTACTGTTAGATGTGTTTTCAGCTTTTAAAATTCATGATTAGATTTAATCTATTATTTTATTAGAGGAAATCTTGTTTATTTCATATCTTCTACGTTTCAACTCCGTTTTGAGACATTCAAGTTGCGTTAGATTCATAGCAACGAGATCTACGCGTTAGTAACAGTGTTTATCATGTTACTATTTCTGAAATTTCATGGTTTAAATCATATCTTGCTTAATAATCATGCAACTGGATTTTATAAATAAAATATGATTTGTTTTACTTTAGTTTTATAATTCAAACTTAAATTTGACTTAAATTATAATATCTATAAAATATCTTATATATGTTTTTATATAATTAAAACACATGAAACTAATAGTTTTATGAGTAGATCTTTCGGTAGATGTATCTTTTTCGACCGTAGCTTCGATTAGAGTGCTTTTCGCGTCTGTGTGTTTGTAGCGAGACGTAGATTCGTTTTACAAACTTTTCATCTTGATTTTATGTTTGGTGTACCGTTCTAATTTAGATCTACTGTTTGCTTCATGTATGATTGTATGGATGCTTGTGCGGTGCTTTATGATTACGTCCAGTCGATGAGATTTACGTGTTGAATCAAGAAGAAGAAGAAGAACGTTGAAGATTAAAGCTTACCAAAGGATCGGTGTTTAAGACAAGTATAGCATAGGATCTTACTTGTTATTCTATTCACCTTTAATCACTTAATTCATATTGCATGTGTCTACCTTGATTGCCACTAAGGGTTTCCTAGTATTTTGTACCATGTACCTTATTACCTTTGGGTTATTGCATTGGGTAGTATGATGCTAGTGCTCAACTACAACCATGATCTTGTAACTTGACTAATGTAATATGCAATAAACATTAAAAGATGTTTTTAGTAGCATGGAACAAGGGGGCTAGAGCATTGGGCTGTTTTTATGGTGCTCTAGATTCCTCTCCCTAAGGACTTATCTGTAAGTGATCATCCGGGACTTACAGTACAGCTGTGAGGGCTATATGGCTCTGGCTTTAGCTCAGTATGAGGACATTTTCTAGCTTGTTAGTGGTTATCTTTATTAGCATAAGAATGACTTGACGAATCGGGTATAGAGCGGCCTCTATCCCCATGTGTATAGGCTGCGTGTCAATGTGTCATCGGGAAGGGGGGCTCTACATCTATTTGCCGAGTGAATCTAATGGCCCTAACTTGTTAGACGAACCTTTGAAAGGCTTCATAGTGAACCCTGCCGACCTTCCTTGGTAGTGGGTCAAGAGGCTGATCACCTCGGGCGAAAGGGTAAATCACGACTCACAGTGAAAGTGTACAACCTCTGCAGAGTGTAAAACTGTTATATCAGCCGTGCTCACGGTCACGAGTGGCCTTGGAACATTTACGGAATAGATGATGGACACTAATGATATGGATGATGAAGATGCTCACTAATATTTACTGTTTATGCTATTCATTATTCATGTTTACCTGATCATGTGTTTATGGGCTTGTGATGAACTTGTTGCTACTCAATTGCTAAAATCATGACTCATTAAAAGCTAATCACAGTAAGCCAGTGTTAGCCTTTTGAGCCTCATGAACCCCATGTTATATTTGTTGAGTACGACATGTACTTACGCTTGCTTTACTTTTCAATACTTTGGAAAAATCCCGGATGGGTACCAGATTGCTAGGGTTTGGAGGAATTAGGCTTGTGATCAACCAGTCAGTTGTCCCTGTGGATTTGGAGTCTTCGCCTGAAGATCGGAGTTGTCTTTCCGCCGTCTATACTCTGAGGTTATATTCTTTATACTAATACGTTATGTATTTAAGCATTGTCTATTGATATTACCCTCATTTGTAGCTATATGTGAGATTTGACTTCCTGGGCTCATATATGGTGTGTATCTGGTTTTGTTCTTAAAACCAGGTGCTACATAAACCTATCTTGCCAAAATTTCCACATTTGTATTCTCGATTTATCAGTTTTTAGTTGCTTGTGAAGGGCGGGCCTGGTGCCAGCGGTAGAGTCTTACCGTATGTGACCGGAAGGTCCCGGATTCGAGTCGCGGTCTCCTCGCATTGCACAGGTGAGGGTAAGGCTTGCCACTGACACCTTTCCCCAGACCCCGCACAGAGCGGGAGCTCTCTGCACTGGGTACGCCCTTTTTAGTTGCTTCTGAAGCAATGCTGTCCATACAAAAGACTGAACAGCATGTTATTCTGCCAGATCTGGTATTCTAAATAGTTCTATAACCAATTTAGCACTAGACTTATATGTGTAACCAACTAACCATGAAACTAGGCAAAAATAAAAAAGAACTGTCATCTGGGGTCCTTATTTTGTTTTCTTCTCTGAAACATTAACCACATATGTTTGCATTATATTTATTGATAAATAGTGGTGGCACCATATTAGGCGTGAGTCCTTATTTTGTTTTCTTCTCTGAAATATTAACCATATAGCTCTGACGCTCTGTTTGTATTATATTTATTGATAAATAGTGGTGGCACCATATTAAACATCTTGTACTTTTTTTAGATCAGATCCTTGCTCTGCATTCTTTTCACCGATGAATATTGCAGAACTTTTATGGTCTCCTTTCAGTTTTTTCCGTAACTACACCCATGGATATTTCTAGATGCACTGTACACATGTTTGTACTCAAATTTTCGTTTTCTGTTACTTAAGGGTGAAGTGCAGTTTCTTTGGCATATTCAGAATGTTGACCAAAAACATTCATTACTTTTGAAGTTATACCGAGTTTCCTTCCTTTTTTCCACAGATATATGAGAGCATGGTTTTCTGTAGGTGTTTATCTCTCTCTCATTGCTTTAGTGAGTATATCCTTGGTAAGTTGATGTCCAATAATTATTCCAATGTTCTGTGTGTTATATTACCAAAGTTGAAAAATGTTCATTTGCATCATGGATCCCATCATGTCACTTATTGTTGCTGCTCAAACAATTAGAACCACCCGTGTGGTAGTGCCTTTACAATCACAAAAGAACATGATTATGTGACAATTTACAATGTGTGCATAATATAAGTCTAGATAAGTTGAATGAATGGATTGCTGCTTCAGACAGGAGACGGTGTTGAGATTTTCCATGCTGTTCCTAAATCCTAAATTAATGGTGGCCAGTTATTAAATAGTTAATTTTACTATAGTGTATAAAATTGACAACGGTACTTCCGATGATTTAAGTCCTTATGATCTGAGGCATGGGGATTTCCTTTTGGTGGTTCAGTATTTTCAAAGGAGTTATTTTTAACCTTTTTGGCTTGTCTTGTGGCTTCCTCACATAATTGATTAGGGCTCTGCTAGGCATTATGATAATATTAAGTTTTTAAAAAAAATAATAATTGAGCCCACCAGTTGATATCATTATCAGTAACTGCATTGAATAGTATTAATCTGTAGTTATGTATCTTCAATTTCTGTGTTTCTTGGGTTCTTGCTCTTATCAACTTCTATCGATTCCTTATAAATGTGTGGTGGATTTAGCAGGTCCCATATCTTTCGTTGTAATGTGGACAATGCTATGCTTTGGTTATACTTTTCCCATAGGTATACAAATCTTATGTACTGTGATCTTTTCGATTTTCTAGATGCTACTGTGGGAGTCAATTGGTGTCTGTTATTTCAGGACTGGATCCCTTAGTGCCTGGTTACAGAACCTACTGGTGAGTAGAATTTGACACTTCTCTTTTCAGCATCTCACATCATCAACCCACCATGCATTTCTGCTTATTGCAGACTTCAGGTCTCAACATATCTATTGTGGACACCGCAATCATCATAATGTCAACAATCATGTCTATTGCTTTTCATGAATTTGGACATGCCATTGCAGCTGCAAGGTCTTTATGTCTTACCTTCTCATGTCTATTTTTTTGTCTCTTAGATGTTGTGTGCTTTTGTTTTCACTCCATACTCAAAACATCTGTAAGCGAGGATAATAGGTGGCAAATAGTGGATTGATTATGAGGGATAGATTACTGGATTATATAGGCAATGCTGCTCTAGGGTTTTAGTTTATAGAAATAGCACCAACCACAAAGATCCCTGTGACCTTGCCTAACACAAAATCGATCTATATATGTGGCATGGGCCTATGGACAGCGCATGCACAAGACTAAGGCCGATGGCCTAAACCAACTATCTGTCTAACAGCTTGCTCATGAATTATTTTTGTGTCCTGTTCTGACACATTATTTGCTACATTTGCAACAGTGAGGGACTACAGATTGAGTATGTCGCCATATTTGTCACTGTATTTTTTCCTGGGGCATTTGTTGCTCTGAACTATGACCTGCTACAAAATCTGCCTCTCTTTTCTATGCTCCGGATTTATTGTGCAGGAATTTGGCATAATGTTATGGTAAGCGATTCTGTTGTGCATTGATTATTTCCAAAAGATAGGAGTAAGTCTATTTTATTGGTTATGTCCTCTTTTTATTTTCATATAATTTCGTAATCCATTGTCAGCTACTTTCAATATTTGGGTACTTCTTGGTTCTTGCTACCTCATACAGAAGTACAGTGCTTAAATCAAAAGAAAAACGGATAATTATTTGTTTACTTGCAATAATAAAGGCAACAAACAAGAAATAAGAACAATATGCTTTATGCAGTTTGGCATAAGATGCAATTGGTCTCACTGAATATTCATTTTAAACAATGTGAGCAGAGATATATTCGGAAAATGAAAACTAACCTTCTAAACCAAACAAGCATGTCCTTATCTTTGCTTAATGTAATAATTATAATTTTTTCCCTACAAGTTCACTGTAAAAAGAGTTATAGTTGGTATTGAGGGGGTACACCACTGAGTATCTTGCCTACACATACACTTGAGGGCATACACCAGTGTGTATCATGCCTACACGTATATTTGAAGGGATGCATTTTGTCTGGTTAGGACATCAGAAACTGAAGTCAATATATAGGACATGGTTTTGCCTTCTTATTTTTTATTCATTTATTTGACTGTAGGCCTGTAGCCCAAATCAGGGCTCAAGGTATATAACAACCAAATAGAAACAATTGCTGGTTTAGAAAATGCTGTTAAAAACCCTGGTTAGAGAAGTGCAAATATAGTTCTAATGCAGTCTTAGACGTAGTTCAAGTGTAATGTTATATACTTGTATACTGAGCTTGTTACTCAATAATCGTGATGTTTTATAAAAGTTTTTTTTGCTATGTTTCATGTTTAATAGCTCTGTACAGCATGTGTGATGATAACATTATTACTTCCGGTGATGTTATATCCTCTCTATGTCTATGTGAGTGGTGATGGCCTCATGGTAAGTCTACTTCTATGTGTTTACATTATTTTAATCTTGGCAATCTTTACAATCTAAAAGTCTGTCAGAACAGGTCATGGAGATCCCTGAAATATCTCCTATGTCAGAATACTTGTCTTCTCATGATGTTATCCTTTCTGTGGATGGTCTGAAAATAACAAGAACTGATGAATGGATCAAGATTCTGAACCAAGGTTCTACAGCAAAATCTAGTGATCCTGAGTTCCTTGAAGGCTCTCATAGATATGTTGCCACTAGTTCTGCCAAGGGTTATTGTGTGCCCGATTCATGGATAGATGCAAGCAAAAATCTCTGGCAGATAAGAGACAAGCTGCCTTGCCCAGATGAACTGATAGCTTTTGAAAAAGTTATCTGTAATGGCTCAACCATTTTGATCGAGAAGACTAGCATAGGTAGTGACCAGAAGGAAGTTGAGGGAAAATATTGTTTGATTGCAAAAGATGTAGTAAAGCTTAGACGATGTGGAAACGGATGGCACACGACTGAAGGTGATGAAAGTAGTTGTGCATGTTTTGAGGTAAGAGCCCCTCATTTGATTTGATTGGTACCACATTTGAATGGTGAATTAAGAGTTTTTAGGAACAATCCTTAGGAAGTCCTTTTAATAGAAGTAATCTTTTTGTGTGATTTATATATTATGCTTAATATGTGTCTATTTGGTCAATGGTGATAGGATGAGCACTGCTTGGTACCTGTTCTCACCCCAGGCATTTCATGGATTGAGGTCTCCTATGCCAGGCCATACTCTTTGGGATGTTTGCAAAAAGCAGGAAATTTGTTATCATCACATACCGCAAATAGTAACCTTGGACAGAGTCCTTGTGAAGGATCTTTTGTTTATGTGGGTGATCTGTCATCATCAGCACGTTCTGTTAGGTTATCCCACTACCGACCTCGATGGGCACTTCTACTTTTCATTGCAGACATCCCATATATCTTGGAAAATGGTTTAAGTAGCTTGCTTCATGCATCTGCGGCATTGGCTGTAATCAATTGCCTACCGGTGAGTGTTGGTGAAGGATTCTTCAGTTCCTATCACCCAGTTGTGACATTTTTACATGTCTTTGATTATAAGAGGATAGCCTTAGAAGAATTTGGTGTCAATCTTTAGAGCAAAGAAACTTTCCAATTTGGCAAGTAATTTTAAGGACAAATATATAAGGTATGATAGTAGAATTTTTTTTATGTTAAGATGGCTATATTCTTCTTCCTTTCTGTTTTTGGGCCTAGGATTGTTTCTATTGGATTATGCTTCTTTGATATGATTTCTGAGTGTTGGTTCGGTCATCTGCTTTTCTATGTTCGTAACATTCTGATCTCTGGCTATCTTTTTACGTTTTTAGCATATTGCGCTTCTATGTTCAGAGTGCTTTTCTTGCAGCTAACTCTATCACAATGGATAGGTGTATTTTCTGGATGGTGAATCGATTTTGGAGACTACCTTAAGCTATGTAGCTTGGTTTACCCCAAGACTGCAACGCAAAATTTCTGAAAGTATGCCACTTTGTGTGGACGGTTTTATCAGTTATTACGTTCTCAAGTATTTGTTATTCCACAGTGCTACATGGCGTTGTATAACAAATTACCCATGGAATTTTGTCTTGAAAAAAGAGAAAAGATCCTTTTGGACATGCCAATTGTATGTCGTATCCTATATGAGCTCCTCCCTCTATTCCAAATTGTAATTTGTTCTGTTTTTTCTATTATGTAATTTAGACATAGCTTATATCTAGGTGTATAACAAAACCAATGTACTTAAAAAAGCTTGAACGAATTAAGATTTGGAACGGAGTGAGTATTACACAAACGATTATAAGAATACTATCATAAGGCTCATGTTCATTTCCTTTTTAAAAAAGTGCAATGTGATTCCTGAGTAGGTACTATGCTTGGACTTATTTTATTTTTTATTATGTCCGATGGCACTTAATGCGATCTCAGTAGGAAAATCTACCAATTCTTTGGCAGGGTCAGGGAATGACGGAGAATTTCCTGACAAAACCCAGCCTAGAGCCGACAGTTCATGAAATTCATCACCGTATTCATTTACAGCTCATTATTCCATTCTAGAGAAAAAAAAAACCTTCGTTCTTCTAAATTCCATTTACAATACATACCTTAATGTGCAGTACGTATTTAGATAAATAAAGTACCAATACCATTGTGTCTTCAGAACTAGAAAAGGCAAAGCATCAAAAGCATGCAGTTATGATATGGCACCCATATTATTGCCTTGAGCTCCAAAATTTCGGAGCCAAGAAAAAAAATGATAATACGAGTTAACACTGGATACTTGAACAGGCACACCATGCATTAGGGCAACACAGGCACCAACATTAACAACAACAATAATGCTTGCATTTTTTAATTAGACAGTTATACACTCATACTCTTCATCTGAGTGTGGCTGTTAATTGTGGGAACAAAGCAACCATGGCCAAGCATTTGTGTATTCAGTCCTTAGATAAGTTATTCCATAATGTACAAATAGTTGAGATTCCAGGCTCTACTAACGCTACCAAAACACTTCCCGCCTTAATTCCAGGCCTCAAAACAAAAAAGCAACATCACACTAGACCTCACCACCCTATAGCTAGTTTGCTTCAACGGACTGGAGGACGTTCCTCGTTAAAATGTCGGAGCAAATCAAATATCAATCAAGCCATCGCTAAGCATTATGCTTCTAGGTGTGAATGCCAGTGCCATTTGGGTAGTACCCATTTACCAAGCTGTTCAATGGATTCACAGGTCCAGTTGGGTATAATTTCAGTTTCGGGACTTTACTGATAGCACATGCTTTCGTTGTCAGATTGCTGCGTTGAAGCAAAGGTTCTAGCTGTTCAGATGCCGCGGCTATCAGCCCTGTCAGCGGAGATGAGTTATTGATTCAGATGAGGCACTTAGGCATGCTCAAAATGCAGTAGCAGTCTTATTAGCAGAGTGGACACCAGAAAAAAAAACTCATGGTATTTTTGCAAAGTAGGGTCGTGTTACCTAAGAAGAGCGGAGATGGCTTTCCTGGTCTCGACTTGAATTCAGGATGGAATTGTGCACCGATGAAAAACTTGTGAGAGGGAAGCTCAATGATCTGCATCCAACAGAGCACCACTAAGTGATTGAGAACGTTTCTTATTACTTTCTTAGAAAGTACATCTAAGTCTACAGCATCCGAGAAAATTTCCAAGCCTACCCCCATGCGTTTTCCACTTTCATCTTTGCCCACGAATTGAAGCCCGGCCCTCTCAAAGTCCGGGACCATATCAGGGTTCACCTGGAGGAAAAAAAAATCGTCACTATGCAAAAAGATTAACAGTGACATACATTATTCGATATGGCTAATAGACAATTCAATCAGGGTACCTCGTATCTGTGGCGATGTCTTTCATCTACAGAGCTGGCATTGCCATACCTGAGACATATTTACAACAGTTATATTTCACCACATCAAGTGTACAATCATGCATTAGACTGAAGAATATGAGGATTAGTGTTTTCTTACAGCTTTGCAGATTTGCAGCCATTGACATGGAAATAGGTTCTCCTCGATCCAAGCCTCATTGTCGCTCCCATTTGGGTTTTTGAGCCCTGTGGAAGTGTTGTCAGAAGTTTACAGTTCAAAAATGAATGGTTAATGAAGGATAATAATACCAAGTACGCATGACAGTGAACATAACCTACCTCTGGCATGAAGATGACACAGGGTGATGTTGTAGATGGATCGAATTCCGTGCTATTGGCACCTTGTAGTTTCATCACCGAACGGGCAAACTCAATCACTGCAATTTGCATTCCCAAGCAAATGCCAAGATAAGGAACATTGTTCTCGCGTGCATATTTTGCTGCAAGAATTTTGCCCTGGACTCCCCTATCTCCAAATCCTCCAGGAACGAGTACACCATCTGCACCCTGAGGTGGAATTCCATGAGACGGCTGTACAGAAGTACAGAACTTTCAAGAATTGCATCATGCTACCATTTGATGTATGCACTTACCTTCAGCAACATCCACGCTTTTTTATGGGCTTCAGGGGTCTACACAGAACAACACATCTCGAAAGCATCAGCAAAAGCTCCATTGAGGAATAGAACTGATTCAGTGCCCATGATAAAACTGACCTCTTTAGCTGAAGAATCTTCCAGATCGCAGGAAGGAACCCACTCAACTACAAGTTTTCTTTCCATAGCAACTGATGCATGCAAAAGAGCCTGTAACAAGGTTAATTTCGACAAATTCGTCAGCAAGAAAAGTAAGAATGTCAGGGGGTGCAACTTTGTTGTTTGTTCTGCTAGCGAGAAAGAGTATTCCTAGCACAAATCCATTGAATTAAGAGCATAACCACAATTTAAACAAGCTTCAAACAGAAAACAGCATCATGTAAGAAAACTGAAACTCTTCAAGCAGGTTCCAGCCTCTTCTCAATTCGCATTTGCACATGTTTATGGTACATTTATATAACTTATAAGGCAGTGCCATCTCAACGTTGCTGTGGCCTTTATTTTCAATAAGATAGGGTAGAGTCATGGTTGAGGAACTGAAAAAAAACATGCGATTCATTTTGGTCTAGTATGTTTTTTTCACCAATTTTCATAATCAAACATTGGGTTGGTGGGAGGTATGGATGTACACCCCCACCACCCATGTTCGTTTTCAGCTCAAATTTATCCACCTATTTCTTCTTATTTATATTACCACCCAGTTCCTCCTAGTTGGCCAAGTTTTCATTTTTAAATTCAAATAGTAATAATGTCACCTTAATGACAGACAGGTAGGAATCCGACAGGCCAGTGTATTTTCCAACCATGGCAATCTTGACCTGAAAAGTTAATGCAATAGTGCTCACTTTAACCAACAGTTTGCTCAAAAACATAAGGGCCAATTTTTACCCCTCCCTCCTGGAAACAATAGGAAGAACGATGATAGAAACCTACCGGAGTTTTCAATTTGTCGAACTTGGTGGCTCTTTTAGTCCACTTCCCTAACTCAGGTTCCCGAGGTACTTTTCCATCACTGCATACATAGCAGTAATAAAAAGTAAACACATGAGCAGTGCTCCTTCAATGTTCAAACTACTATATGAACAATTGATGTGATCATGCAAAAGCACATACTACTGAAGCTCTAAAACTTTGAGAATAGCTTCATGGGCCTTCTGGTCCTATAAAAAAGTTCCATTGTGGATGGTTAAATAAGATGCGAATTTCGAATTTATGGTAAACATTCCATAGAAAAGAAATACCCTACCCTTAGCAACAAGGGGATGTGCCAAATGTTTGTCACGTCATGGAGGTTCACTATATTTGAGATCTGCAACGTAAGTTGCATTGTCAGGGCAAGAGCAAGGGTAAAAACTCAAAAGCAGCCTTGTAATGGGAAGCATTGTCATTACCGGAACATGACAAAATTGTGAAAGCTTGACCTTCACATGTTCCTCCAATGGCTGCCGAAAACACAGAAATGACCATTAGTGATTCAGTTTTAAGCACTGACAAACAGTAACATAGAGGCTTTGAAGAACTGGAAACTGGAGAAAGGTGACTGTATAGTGTACCTCAGTACTGCGACATGCTAAAATATCTGGTGCCAGCCCAAGTCCTCTAAGCCCACGAACACTATGCTGTGTAGGCTTAGTTTTCTACACAAATGTAACAGGTTGTCAATTACATATTTACATGAAAGTAATTAACAGAGTTTTTTCTATTTTAAAAGGTTTTGGGTGTTAGTGACACAAAGTTTAGTTTTCTTCAAGCTAAATTGCAATTATACGTAAGCAACTGATAAGTTTACCTGTTCACCGACTACATTTAGAACCGGAACAAGACTGACATGAACGAGACAGAAGTTTCCAGGCCCTACAGCACAGAGAAGGAATGAGCAGACTATAAAAAAACTGTAAAAAGGAGAAAAGGAACAGGCCAAAAGGTAATGTTTCGTGCTCAGAAAAGAACTGTAGTTTTCTTACCAACACGGTATGAAAATTGACCTAATGCTTCAATGAAAGGCATGGACTCAATATCCCCTGCATCAAGAATGCCACTGTCGTTATGCGGCGAAAAGATTTTGTCCCCTGCACCGGCATACTTACACAACTATGGGAACAATTAAGAAAAAATAAACTAATCTAGGTATTTGAACAATGTAATGCTTTTATTTATCCAATAATAGAATTATTATCTTCACCTATAGTGCCCCCAAGTTCAATGACACAAACATCAGGAGGTCCTTCTTTGCCGTCGACTGGAATCATTGCAACACGTTCAATCCAATCTTGTATTTCATCTGTAATATGTGGCACAACCTGATAGTGGAAATGAATACAGGGTTAGCCACGTCTGTCAATAATTATGTTTTCATCACATGAAAACTCCACTGCGTACTGATCACCCACCTGGACAGTTTTTCCTAGGTAGTCACCTCTCCTTTCTTTGTTAATGACAGCCTGATTCGAGCATTACAAAGAAAACTTATGTTAAATTACAGATGACAGAAACCAGCAGGCAGCAGGTACAGTGGTGTCAAGTCCGAGAAGAGTTGGAGTGTGCACAAGCGACAGGAGATCACATGATAATGTAGTAAATAGGCACAATATTTTTCGTCCTGCTAACTTGCAATAGCAACATAACGGTTAGCTCCAATGGAGTGTTTGTTTCAACTGTAGTTTCAGACCTAGTTACCTAGTTTACTTTTGCATCCCATACAAAATTCAGGTGGTCAATAGAAGAAAGATTATTTATGCACCAATTGTCAGAAACAGCCAACAGGGCATCAACTCCACAATTAATCCACCATGTGGCAGGCTGAATCTTTTTCGGCTGCTTCCGACAACGGTGGCAGGCTAGAGGCCCGGATGATTCTGCACATGCATAATTGTACTGCAGTGGATCTTACGATGAAACGTAAAGTGACTCAATAAAGATTTGTGGGTTCCATGTGCATGCAGTCAATCAAACGCTCAATTCAACTTGCAGATAGCCACTGAATGCCGCAGGTTTGTTAATTCAAAGTAAAAAAGGGGGAAAAACAACTTTCTCCCTTTTTAAGAAAAAATATTGGGAAGTATAAAAGCAAACTTTTGACTTGATAGCGCCATACTCCACAGCAGTTTCTAGTTGCACATGGATTAGGGCTCATCTGTCCAATTACCTGATAGATCTTTCCTGTGGTTATATTGTTGTCACGGGTCAATTTGATATCCAGAAAACGCTCGTAATTTCCAAGGTCCAAGTCCACCTTCAAGAAAAATAAAAGAAAGGACCTATTAGCAGGAAAGATACATCCACACAGTACCCATTGTAGGAGAGCTACTCTGCGGAGAGGTCATCCATGATGCTACCAACAACAGTGTTTTTTCTGTTAAGAGAGGGACACAGAAGGATATGCAGGACCAGCTTGTAGTTTAGTTACCTCTCCACCATCGTCCAAAACAAACACCTCCCCATGCTCGAATGGAGACATGGTTCCAGCATCAGTGTTGAGGTATGGATCTGCAGAGGGTAGTCACAAATGAACAGCCATAAGAAATTACGGCTGCCAGTTTTTTCAAAAAAAAAAGAAATTACGGACAGCAGGTAACATTAACTAACAAAACTAAATGGTTTTTTAAACCCTTCACCAACTTTCAGTATAGACAGAAACCTTACAACTAAATTCTTCAATGAACTAAGACGGAGCAAAAAAAAAAGGCACAAGTTCCCAACCACTTTGGAAATCCGTACTTGCACACTCATCAAATGGAGCAAAATGAATACCTTCCTTCAGGGAACGGCACGGAAATATGTCAAAAGAAATTTAATGCTTGAGGTGACAAAATTGACCTAAACTACTGGGGATTCCGTCTCTTTGAAGGAACTAAGATCGTGACACCAAGTTGAGATTCCGTTAAAACAACGAGTACTCGACATCCAAAACGAATGTTGTTGAACACTTGATTTACCAAAAGAATAAACAAAAGCATCCAAAAGAATAAACTCTTAATCACCGAAAACATGGTGTCATGACTCACGAAGTGCACGATCCAAGGTACTGAACAAGATGATTGCAGCTCACTGCTCGCTGAAGCTTATATTAGCATATATGTACAGTACAGAAGTAACAGACCTATACAAGGCTAGACAGCAACAATGAGCAATAAGCTTCCTGCACTCTCATAAAAGAAGAGCAAAAGCTTCCAACAAATTCGACAATAGGAGTCTGAATCTCTCATTTGACAGTATATTTTGTTCAACGAATTTCAAGGCAGTAAAAGGAAAGCAAACATGCACGCGTCTGAGGCCGTTTTGAGAACGAAGAGTTTAAAAGCTGCAGCCATTGCAGCAGGAAACCGGTCGTTTGGCAGTTGAACCAAATTTGAGAGCGCATTTCATTTCGGCTTAATTAAGACGGCCACGAACAAACAACCAAGCGCATTCAGACGAGGGGTTGCCACGCGGCCATCGCACACCCCGCCCAGACAGCTCTGAGTTATCCGGCAAATGTTGCCTCCTTTGCCCCAAACAGCACTTGTTGCACAGCCGAAGCGACAAAAAGGGAGCGTCCGGGCCTGGGCTCTGGGCTCTGGGCTCAGACCGAGGCTAACAACCCAACCAGCAAAGAGACGGCAGAACGAGATCACGCAGACCCGGCGGCCTTTCCACCGAAAAATCCGCCCTTTTTTCCGGATTCTCCGCCGGGGGAGGCAGTTTTTTTTTTCTTTTCGTTTTCGCGCGGAAACGCCAAAGCCACCCCGCCCAAAAGAAAAAGAAATCGCCAGGAAGGAAGCGAGCGGCGGGAGAGGAAGCCAGCAAGGGAAGGAATGGCTACCGATCTTGATGGTGGTAACGCGGAGGCCGCAGGCCTTGAGCACGACGCCGATGCTGCTGGCCGTCACGCCCTTGCCGAGGCCGCTCACCACCCCTCCAGTCACCAGCACGTACTTCATGGCCGCTCCCCTTTCGCCGACGACGGTCCTAGGCTCTGCTCCTGTGCAGTGCAGGACAGGTAGGAGCAACCAAGCAAGCAAGACTGCTGCTGCACTACTCAGTACTCACTAGGCTAGTGTGGTGCCAGGCCAGGGGGGCAAGAGTGGAAGC
Source organism: Miscanthus floridulus (assembly GCF_019320115.1). Taxonomy (NCBI): domain Eukaryota; kingdom Viridiplantae; phylum Streptophyta; class Magnoliopsida; order Poales; family Poaceae; genus Miscanthus; species Miscanthus floridulus. Next base: position 92,540,994 of record NC_089584.1, on the reverse strand, counting down.
AGGCTCAGGCGCTGGGCAGAGTTACATAAGTTTTTAGTCTGGAATGGAGGGGAAGACGAGGGGGCTAAATAGAACCTCAGGGGAGGCCTGACAGGTGACAACTCTCCCAAGAACCCTCAGATGTCTCCGTCCGTAAAAGAATATAATTCTAGATCAATATCATGGTTTAGTAATTTAAGTTTAATCAATTATAATTAAAAAAATATAAATATTTATAATATTAAATAAATATTATTAGATTAATTATAAAATATATTTTTATAATAAATTAATTTGAAGTTATAAATGTAAATACTATTTATTAGAAATATGGTCAAACGTGAAGCACTTTAACTGGCACGTATATCATAGTTATTTTCTTTTACGGACAGAGGTAGTAATATTGTCCGGTTCATTTGACTGATAAACCATGATTGAGAATACTATTTACTGATTTATTGTAAGAGAAAAATATTATTCGTTGGCTAAAAAAGTATGGCTTATAAGCTAAGTGAACCGGACTTATAATGGTACTATAATAATACAACGAAGAAGGGATATATAGATACGATATTTTTTTGGTTGGAGCAATTTTAGTTGCTGGACAGGCATTGGTTGAAGCCCAGGTGGCCGGTGAGAGTGTCACCGTGTCTGATTGTGGTCTGCTAATAAAGATTGGATTTCTGTTACAAGAAACACCAGCCTAGAGACGCCGATAAAGTGACAGCTCAGCCTCAGAGTGGATTGTGTGACTGGAAGGGTCGAAGCAGTAGTGTAGCAGAACCGTCTAAAATAATATATTTATAGATATGTTTGTCTTCCACTAGACACTAAGCATTTCGAAAGTGAGCCACATCAGACAGTTTCATCGAGCACACCCCATGGAAGAACCCGAAAATCTATATTTTTCAACTGGATCATAAATGGAAGAATAAAGCTTACAACATTTTAGCAATTTCTTACATCACTTTTCATGCAACATCATAGTATAATATTTATTGTTTATAACAACGGAATATAATCATGTTATCAGAATTTCAGTGGAAATAAAATCATTTAATGACAAGATAAACATTAACACGATGATCCGTTATATACAACACAACAGGTTATAAGTTTTTTTTGTAAAACATTTTGGGTGAAAGTTTTAATTAAACTCTATGTCCGCAATGTTAAGGAAATCCTCACTGAGGCCACCAGGAAGTTTCCACACACAAGTGTCAGCTCCACATGTTCCTGTCACCTGCAACAGGGTAGAACAAACCATAAGTACTCAATTGTACTCCACAAGGCTTACCCGTCAGGAAGAAAGAAAAGACTCCTAAGATATGTAAGGCTATCAGGCTCGTGCGTTATTGCATATGCAGGAAGCATTACTAAAAGTGCGTCCTTATATTCAATTTCATTAGCAGTCACCATTAGGTCATTAACTAACCATTCTATGTAAGCGTCTGTGCTACTTTCAAGCAGGTAGTAAGCAATCAGACAATTTTACCAGCTTTCATATTCCAGTTCTTACTATGGTGCCAGATTGTAGACAAGTAGTACCAGATTACCCGGCGATTCGTGAATCAATGTGTCCAGTTGGGTATCCTGAAACACACACCCTGCTTGTACCCTAGGCACAAGCAGGACCAACCCATCACTCTCATGTCAAGGGGTCCAGGTCCCCGTCCAAACTTGGACTCCAAGCCCCCACATCTAAGTCCCGGACTCAATGTGGTGCTTAGACCTCCACCATCCCCGTCTCTATTCAGTCGGTCCGGAAAGAGCCGGAACCCACAATAAGAGAGCAACGAGCCTTCCCTGCTCCCATAAACAAGTATGTGCTCAGGATAATAAGTCTGTGATCTGATGAGAATCCAATGCAACGGCCGGTCCTTAACCGACACAGGCTGAACAAGTGCAATCCGAGCCTCGCTCGAATGCCAAACCAAGTCCAGATCCAAAGTACCATTCTGTCCGGTCTCCAATTATCATTCATATATATTTTCTAGGTGATAATAATATAATAACAATAATAATATCTTTTCTATCTCTCGCGAGTGACATGCAATCAGTCGACTTCTACCGGAGTCCTATAGCATAGCAATCTACACGATCCTGTCATACTAGTAAGACTATATATATATATATGCAAGTGGGTTTCATTCAACTCCTTAAACTTAATACACAAGCATAAATTAAAGTGCAGAATAATAGGGGTTATGCATCGAGGCTTGTCTAGGTAAGATATAATCAAAAGTTAGCATTCCATCGTGGTGGCATGATCCTCCGAACCATCTTTTCGATGCTCTAGATGACTCCATGATCCCTCATTGTTATATATATATATGCAAGTGAGTTTCATTCAACTCCTTAAACTTAATGCACAAGCATAAATTAAAGTGTAGAATAATAGGGGTTATGCATCGAGACTTGTCTGGGTAAGATATAATCAAAAGTTAGCATTCCATCGTGGTGGCATGATCCTCCGAACCATCCTTTCGATACTCTAGATGACTCCATGATCCCTTATTGTTCCTATTAAGGTATACGTGGATGAAACGCAGAGACGTAATTAACCAACTGCAATCGTGACTCGTAAAATACGATTTACGCCTCTCAAGCTAACGAGCTAGTTCTAACGGTGACCATACTTAGGCTATGTATCCATGTTGCCGAACCAGACGTTATTTCCCAATGAGTGTTTTAGCTATACAAACTCAAGTTGTTTCTTTATTTCATTCTATTGATTTAATATCTATTCGAAATAGGGCATCATTATCTATCTAACAAACTAATTATTCTGGAGCTAAAAAAATTAAAGTGAGCAGATAATAATATTAGAAATTTACTATAAAATTTTCAGAGCCGACACTATCACCATTTTCTCACAAAAATTCCCACAAGTTCACATTTTAACAATATTAAATATTTTAAAATAACTAGAGCAACCCTAAAAACAACACCAACAAGATGAACAAAATACATTAACAGATAGATCATGATTTTAGAAACCTAATAAAATTGGTTTCACTATTTTTGGATCCCTAAATGATTTTATATCTAAATAACAAAAATCAGCTCAAAATTTATTTTAGAAAACATTTTCTAATTCCCAGGAAAACGAGAAGGGCACCGCGGCCCACTCGGCCCAGCGCGAGGCGCGACCACGTGTGGCAAGCCGGCCCAGCAAGCGGCCCAAGGCAGGGAGCCCACGCGCGCGCCATCTTGCAAAAGAGACCATGTTCTTCTTAGTAATAGCACAACCTCCCTACACACTATTCTCCTAGTCATCATGTTTGCAAATGGGCCCCCGAATGTTGCCGACTTCACCACGGGGAGGTCCCCGGCAACCCTACGTGCGACGGCGTGGCTCCGGCCGGCACGGCCCGGCCATGCTAGCCTACCGAAGGTCAAACCGACGCGTCCAACGAGCCGACATGAATCTACGGACCAACGTGCATAGGTTGGAGGCAGCGGAGGAGCCCAGTGGTGAACTACCTAACCTAGTCTCGACGATGGGGCAATCCACGCGGCGGCGCGAGAGATCCAGCGAACCTATGCGCTCACGAAGAGATAGACATGGCGAAGAAGCTGCAGGAGATCACCGTGGTGTACGCTATGGCGACCGTTGATGTAGGGGAGGTCCGAGGTGATCTGGCCACGTGCGAGCCGTCGGGGCGACGGTGCTCCGAGGCGGACACCGGCGCGTCACCGCATCTCCGGTGGAGTTCCTAACTAGAAGAACGCGAGCACCAGCTAGAGAAGGTCAAGACGAGTTCATTGCTACAAGCAATTGAACTTCTACCAGCCTTACGGCCTTACCCCAAAACGTGCTCTGCTACGGCGGCGAGACGACCGTCAGCTCGGAAAATGCCAAATTCGGCCAGCAAAAGGGAATGTAGGGGTCGAAGAGGGTCGCCTGGCTAGCCAACCTCCAAAGCCAACCGTGGTTGCAAGGAATCGAGCTAAGGCGGTCGGGAAAGCATGAATGGCGACAGCGGCTCGACCGAAGCTCGGCGTGGCCATGGCAGGGGCGAAGGCAGTGGAGTTCTCAGCCAGTTAAGGCGAGATCGAGTACGTGCCGGGGAAACAATGCGACACCATGGTCCCACAAATGGCGCTTGGATGGGACTCCTAAGGCCAGAGCCCGCGCGTCAATGCATGGACACGTGCGGGCGGCAGCCCACCGTCGCGACGTAGTCGAAGATAATGCGAGTAGGAGCGTGATAGGTGAGTTGAGAGGCTGTGAACGTGCCACATGGTGGAACAAGGTGAAAGGAAAGGACAGAGCGTAGCCCTGTGCGCGACTTGGCCGCACGTGCGCACAGCGCGACGACCGTGACCAAGCCTGGCTCGTCATGCCGCCGGCTGGCCTCCAGACTGGCCCGCGGGGCTCGGCCAAGGCGACGATAAGACGTCGTGCGCAGTCAGCAACACGCAGCACGGCCTGAGGGCTGACCAGCTGTGGCCAACCAGCCACGGCCCCCGCCCGACACCGGTACACACACGCGCGCGCGTGGTGACCACGGCCACAGAATCCAAACGGTCGAAACGACAACACGGTTTTTAAAGCGAGCCAAAAACTGCTAACGACCCTAGATGAAGCTCAACTACTTTCCTTAACCTCAAACCCGTAGTGCCAACTATCTAGCAAAGCAATTGCCGAGGCCCGGGAGTAGCTCGAGGAGGAGTTATATGCATGCCAACATGGGCTTGTCACGCCGAACGCCCGTTCGCGAACAGAGCACCGAAACGTGATTTACCATGCGTTCTAGGGAATTTGGGTAATTTTTGTGGGCACATCGCGACTCCCATCGTGACTACAACCTATACCATCCTCAAGTACTCACCTTGATGCAATCAACTGCACACTTACATGAAGCTAGTGTTTAGGCATTTTGGTAAAAATTTAAATGACAAAATAGCATTGTCAATTATCATTTCAGACTTACAAGAATTCGATGTTCGATTAGTACTAACCTCCCCTAACACTTTTGATTGAATTTTTAAAAGGTCAAAACATTGTTAATTTCAACTAACTAACATACCGTGACCTAGTCCATATTTTGTACTAACTCGTAGGAACAAAATATTAAAGCACGATTTAAGTATGTTCCACTATATAATTTACCAAAGATAGCACTTTTAAACTTAAATCGTTTGTTTGCCGACTTAACCGTGAAGAGTGGATTTAATTTCAATTTGATTTCTGAACTTCGCAAAAATACTAGCTGGCATTATTATTCTCCAAGATTTAAATTGCATGCCCAGCTACGTAACTCGCCCTCAAATCTTTATTTCCACAATATACTCCAGTTATAATTGGTCGTTGTTCATAGAAATTGTTTTCATGCCAACAATTAACACAACTTATTCTATTCTTTTTGTTAGGAGTTTTCATCACCACCTCTTTACGCTAAGTAAACGAACTCACTATATTATTATATCTATCTCACAGGTCATAATCTCGGTGCTTCATGAGCTCGTAACACCAGAGGTGTTACAAGTAGCCTCAGAGATGGATTACTATAAGATATATGGAATACCGATACAGATATAGATATAGATGTTCGCAAAAAAAATATAGATGTAGATATACATATACATTATGTAGATATAAATATAGACACATATGCCAATTATATAGATATAGATATAGATATAGATATAGATATAGATATAGATATAGATGTAAACCGAGTAAACTTGATTGAGCGATAGTGTTTTCAGTTGAGGCTTGAGTGGCTAACCATCCAGGGTGCTCGTAAATCATGTGACTGCAAATTAAAGGTTTTATTAATGCTCCTCTTCCCAAGACAAACTCATGATTGGTTCCTCAGAAAAAAAAATGAGAGAAAAAAATCAAGACCTATGGGTGAACCTTTTTTTTCCACGCATTCGTTCTTATACCGTTATAGTATATTTCTAAAAAAAATAAACCTGTTAATCTGCACACAATTTTACAACACAACAACTGGTGTCATAATAAAAATATAACACAAATTTAGGTAATACACTAGTGTTCTTCATATGTGTCGAGAACGTGTATGTAGTGCAGTGGTAGGGATGCAGGAAGCACAACCTATAGATCTATGTGGTCCACTAATAGTTATAGTGTGATACGCGACCCTAGGCACGTCCTTGCCATTAGTGACACATCCTGATTTGCCATGATTCGTGGTCTTTTTTTGACTCTGCGGAAGAGAATCTTCTACCTTTCCACCATTGTCTCAAGGGATGTCTTACCCCAGGGGTCCAGTTTTTCTTTTCTTTTACATGTGTCATTGTGTCAAACAATAATAATTCTTGCAAGGAGGTAGATGTGTTCATACTAATTTTTGGATGTGTTAACAAAATTCTTTTGGAAAGACTTGTACTCCTTTTGCAATAAAAAGGACGCACTTCGAACCATATATAGTAAGGAGGTCTGGATTATGTGGCAACGGTTGACGTAGGACAAAAGCAGTAGTTTTCAGGTTTGTAGAGGTTTGTCTTTCTTGGTGTTGGCTCCGGGGGGTGCATACTGCTGAAGACGTGGAGTACATAATACGTTGCTAGCTATGCGTTGTAAGATTATTTAGCTTATCGTCTAAAAAAAGGAGATTATTTAGCTTATCAAGGTGAATGGTAACCCTTGGACTCCGGTCACAAATTTCTCGCCACAGAACAGGTGCGGTTTAAACTATGATCTTTGAACAACTCACTGACACACGAAGATCGAATCACAACCACTCCGTGAGTTTCATAAATGTATTATGTCACATAATATTTTGTTTTTTAGTCAATATGTGTTGTTCACAGTGAAAATGTGTCATAAAGATCTAGTAAAAAACTAACAAATATCGGGCCTTTTGTATGATATATAAAGTATGAGTATACCCCTCCATTCCGAATTATAATTCCCTTCTGGCTTTTTTAGGTATATTGTTTTGGCTATGCACCTAAATATAAGTTATATTTTGATATGTAATAAAATTTATGTATCTAGAAGAGCTAGAACATCTTATAATCTGAAATAAAAGGAGTAAGATTTTTTGGTGTCGGCCAATGTCATGTAGAATATGAGTGGGCCTAGCCTTGTACTCTAGAACCAGGCTTGTTTTAAAAATATCAAGAGATCATGTGAATATCATCAAAGTGATATTCTTCTAGAACATATATATTTGGTTAGTCTAATGTGAACAGATTAGGTTAGTCGTCGGTCTTAATTATGTGAATGGACAATTTTTTTTGTTACAAACATATCATCCATGGTATGCGTCTTTGCTCGTCAATACATAATTTTGTTTGTGGTTCTAGGGAATCAAATGCCTACGTAAAAATTACATATAAATATTTTTTACCAATATTCAACTTGTATCCTTTCTAAGGCCAAGCGCACCGGCTTTATTTCCACAAGAGAACATGTTTCTAGTGGGAGAAAAAATTAAAAGGAGATACCATTTTAAGCATCATCGACCATTATTAACCGTTATTTTCAGCTCCTCCGCTGCTGCCTGCTGCCTAACCCGAAACATGCCGACTTCGAGTCGTGGTCATTGTTGTAAAAAACAAGCTAGTCGTAGTCTGTGGGGTTTCACTTGATGACCTCTTTTCCCTTCCAATTTGCACTGAAAGGTCGAATCTTTTGCACTCCGATCCCTTTCTGCCAGCATTTTTACAGATCCTGATTTTGCTTCAGCGCTACTTTTCCAACGCGCACATCTTTTTCCGGCTCCACATTGTAATAGTCATCGGGAAAGGACGTTAACAATGGAGCCCCCCGTCATTCAAAAACAACAAATCAGAGCCTAATCTGTCGAGTTTTACGTGTGATGTTAGTACACGTCGTCAATGCGATTTAGCCGAGAAGAAGTGAGATGACAAGTCACAGTGGGTTATACGAGATATCCACTTTCCGGCGATTATTGCAGCAATCCAAAATTCTTATGGAGTTCGTTCTCGCCTCGCAAAAACAAAACCTATATATAGAAAATGTTTGGGTGCAAATACACTGTATATCATCTAACCAATGCCACGAGATGGATAAAAAGAAGCTGCAATTGTGCCAAATTTCCCAAAAAGATCCACTTTTCGTGAGATTCAAATCTTAAGAGATTAGAGTAAGCACCAATGATTGCTAGCTTTGTGCCTTTCTGCTACAGTTCGTAATGATCAGCTACCTGGGGCAGCGAAATGGTAGCAGCAGATGATCGAACACACGTCAACAAAAATCAAGGAAAAATCTGTAAATGTTTCTTCTACTTTTTTTCCCTTTTGCAGATCCGCATCTCAACTGATAATATATAATTACCACGGGAGTAGATTCATGCATTCTAAGTAAAGCGAGACTAAGCTAGGAGTTATGGTTTAAGTGAAGGGATCGGAAAAGTGAAATTTTAAACTTGGCGCCAAAGGCAAACCGGCCGGCCTGCAGTTGACAGCGTTGATTAACCTAACTATATATCACTGGATTTGAGTGAGATCTTGATACTTAATAGATACAGATCGTAGTTTATGTGTGCATGAATGTTATCCATTAAAGAACCTGCATTCTTTTTCTCATCACTTTCCGCCGCAGACTCCATTGATACTTTTTTCTGTTTAATTAATAGAATGAAAATAAAAGGATGCAAAATGAGGCAACAGTTATGGTTCACATTGTAGCTATAATGCATCCTATTGCTGTCCGTCAAATTTTGCTCTTGCACAGGTTAGAATCTCCATAAGCATTAGCAGAAATTTTTGTTTAATATCTACAACTGATAAAATTACTTATATTTGCTCTCTCTCTCTCTCTCTCTCTCTCTCTCTCTCTCTCTCTCTCTCTCTTCATTTTCTAACATATACTGTCTTCTCGTTGTGGTATTCTCCCTCTGGTCCAATTTATAAGGTGCAATTTAGCATGGCACATTCTCCTAAGTTATACTTGGACTAGTATTTTATTTTATACTGTATTGTTTATGTATAAACTTATTGTTATGTATAAATCTACTGTATCATCAAGTTTGTAGTACAATAGTTAAAAACTATTGGCTAAAATATTGTAAAGTTTGAATATTAACATGCATCATCATATCGCCCGAGGGAGTACTTTTATATTACTCTATATGTTTTTTTCCGATCTATGTCCATAGTTTTTCTCCTCTGTATAGCATCCTCCATGTGTCTCTAGTGCATTTAATTAGAACCTTAGCTTAAGTTATGAAGTATAATGTTGAAGCATATGTCGCATAATATTATGAATCTCAATTTTGGACTTTTAATTTCTGATCTTATTAGTTGCTTCAAATTTTATAACCTAAATTTAAGTCTTATGTTTATTGTAGCTTTCATCTAAAACTCTCATTTTATATCTTATTAAAAATAAGGATTTTAAGTCGTACACACTCTGAATTACTATGATGGCATACAGGTTATTTAGACACTCTTGAAGAATTAAGAGAGGTTATTTAGACTATAATTGTAGGATAGATATTTTAGATGCAAATTTAGGGGATTACTTTATAGTATGTTTTTATAATAGCATATATAGTTAATTTGGAGGTAAATTTAGAGGCTGCTTTATGTTCTTTTTCGTACCTGAAGATGTAGGGATTTTTTTTAAAAAAATAAGTCCATTAGTTATTATTATCAATGTTAATTAGATCGTATTTAAAAAATTAGAACTTGTATTTTTTGTCTAGTGCATCTCATGATAATTTTCAAAATTCATATTCTTATAGCTTATTTTGTGAAAATGATACTAGAGTCTATTGGACACCTCCGGTTAGTAACAGTAAGATTGCATGTGAATTTACTTCTTTTTGCAAAACGTTATTTTTCGAACCGGAGGGTCATTCCATTCACTGCAGTAAACTATACTCCCTCCGTCCCAAGTTATAAGTCATTCCAACTTTTTTTGGAGTCAAAATATTTTAAATTTGACCAAGTTTATATAATAAAATAATTACATTTGACTAAAATAAAATAATTACATTCATGATACCAAATAAGTATCATTAGATTCTTTATTAATTATATTATCATAATATACCTATTTGATGTCATAAATCTTTGTAATTCTCTCTATAATTTTAGCCAAACTTAAGATGTTTTGACTCTCGAGAAAATTAAAATGACTTATAACCCGGGACAAAGGGAGTATATGTTACACATGTTTTGGTGTGCCCGTTTCTGCATGTGCCTAATTGTTCAGTTTTCCTAAAGCATTTATACACGAGTACCCACATATGTACTCAGTTCTCAACTTCCCATCATCGTCCTTTAAGATACAGTGCTCTGAACGGTGAAAGCCGCAGGCACTGAAAGCTCGTTTTCTACTGTGGTAATATTTGCTTGGTTACATTCAGTTTACACTGAAGGACCAATTTAATTTATTTATATATATCACAGGGACTGGTGAACCCGCCGATGGACCGAACCGTGACCGGGCTCTGAGTCATCCCGGCGACCCCCGGCCCTCAACAACATTGAATTCAATTCCGAATCTGCCAGACTCGTGCCAACTTGTGTGGAGAAATTTATTGACGAGCACATTTTTCCGCCCGGCTGCCGCTGAGTCCGCGCCAACATGGATCCACGTACGCCATCGCCTCGATGGTCCCCCGCCCCGATCCATTCCAAGCTGCAAGAGATTTGATTCGCGCGTGCATATGCATGCGTTCGCTGGACAGGTTTAGGATTAGCCAATAATAACCAGTCGTTTATTAGCTCTCTAATCTAGCGAAAATGTTTAGTGGCCATACGCACACACATGTATATATATTATATATACTATACTATATGACAATGGAAGCATCTCACACACTTGCCGGTCTACAACCTTCTTCTTTAGTCTGCAGCAAGTGCGACTTTATTTGCATGGACGAACGAAAACTTCTCCTCCTTTCAATTCAAACGATTCGAATTTACACCCAGATGGGCAAAAGGAGACAATAAAAAACGTGACGCATTATACAATATATAAAGCGTTAAAGTTCTTGTTGGGGTTGATTGATATAGGAGTAGACGAATATTCTTCCTTCCTGTGAAAGAAAAGGATATATATGGGAGGAATTGTTGAAGGCTACTATATTTATATTTATATTTATATTTATATTTATATTTATATTTATATTTATATACGTACACTAGGTAAATGCCCGTACGTTGCAATGGGAACACATAATACCACGATAACATATGTACGAGCGTGCATGTTATACTGATATCTAAAATATATACCACAATCATAATGTTCCAATTAATATTACATAAGTCTTCACGAAGGATAGATAGTTAAAATATAACTCTAAATTTGAATGCAAAACTAAAACATCAACTTCAATTGTCGCATCACTTCATGCATACGATACGCGAAAGATAAGCTTGCACTTCTTTAGGAATCAAGTGCTACAGAAAGATAATCATAACAAGTTTGTGTGTTCACAATACATGTTTTAGAATATATTCTATAATTAAGAATCTAATCTCTCAATAGTTCGACTAAGAGAACGTGATTTGCACGAACACCAAGCTGCAGTTGTGGATAGGGATGCACATAGATGGCATTAGGATTTGATTGTTGTTTTTTTCCTGTGATTTATCTGATTTTTCTTGAAAGGAAAAAAATACCGTAGATCTTGGAGCGCTGGGGTGCACGCAATCGGGCACAACAACGTTCTGCCGGTGGACGTTAACATTTCCCTTATTGTTGATTTTTTTCTGTGATCTGTGCCTTTTGGATTTACTGAAAAGATAAGAATACCGCGGCTGCATGTTGGAGCGGGGTGCACGTGCATGCATCCATGCATGGAAAGACCCGAAGGAACCTGTGAGGGAGGAGCGTGGGATAGAGCCTTCCTGATTTGCTGCGGCTATTATGGGGATTGAGCTGATCGCAGGAACGAGTGCGCGTTGCCTTTCTGATATGATCGTATGGAGCGATTTTGGTGTCGCACCTATGGACAGAATAGTTATGAATGTTTTAGTTATAGAGATAGAGATGGAGATAGAGATAGAGATAGAGATAGAGAAGAGATTGAGAAAATATCTAGCAGCTAGACTACCAGTGCTGGTGATTCAATTCATACCGGTCTAAAAGACGAGTTTAATATAAGAGAGAAATACTAGTAACTTTTTCACCGAGTTATGACCGTTTATACATATAATATTGACTCGCGGTGCAGCCGTGCAGGTAGCTAGCGCGCTGGTGTAATGTGATAGATTTGTGACGCCTGACGCTCCGTGTGTGTGTGCGTGCTTGTGTCAAATGTTTACTACTGTTGGGTCTTGGCCCTTCAACGACTCCGAAGAGAAGAAGGCGTTCGATCTAAACGCGCGCGGAGGGCGAGGACCGGACCTCCGTCATGGCTTATCTATCTCCTCCTCTCGCCGTGCGCCCATGCCGATCGACGGGAGGATATATTCGTTTCCGTCCGCACCAAGTCTTGCAAAACCAAGCCAAGCTCGTCGATCGATCGCCCGCGCGTTCAGACAGACGACCCCGCGGCTCGGCGATCGGACACCAGGCGGGACACGACGTGCGCACGATATCTCCGGCCCGATGGCGATGCCAAGGGTAGTCTATTTGTATGTATGTGCCGGCCACACGGGCAGTCGTCGTCACATACCTATACATCGTCATGTCGCTACTTGACGCCGCCTCCGGCCATATCGATCTCTCTGGTAGACGAACTTTGAACGCTACCGCAAGCTGGCCGCCGCCGCTGGAGACTGGACGGTCCATTGACCATGGGCAGTCGTTTTTATTAATTATTAGCACGCTTGCTTGAGAAATAAATGAGGCTTAATTGTTGCAGGTCGGTTTAGCCAAGTTTAGATCAACAGCTAGTGCTGCTGTTGTACTGACATCCAGTACGAAATACCAAATCAAATAAATAATGGTGCTCATGTAGCTAGTCACACCTTATTTTCCGTAGATCGATCGATCGAGTGCAAACGCCATATATGTACGTGTCCAATGATAATTATTCTGCATGCATGTGAAGCGTGTCTCACGGATCGAGTATTGTACGACGTTATTTCATCGTCGTCAATAGTACGTACTACCTGCAGCCAGCATGCATCGATGCATGTGAGTAGCTAGTAATTAAGCTGCTCGATCTCGATCTTCTCCACAAAGCTCATCTCATACTTGAAGCCCGGCCGGCCGGCCCTATTGTCATCTCTGAAGGAAAAACAAAAAGCAGGAAACCTCGGATCCATCATGCACCATTGCACGCGGGTTTATCAGTCAATCATGACGTCGTGTCGCCGTCCAAAGGGAAGAAGGGCTAGCTGTGTGCCTGCGTACCTACCTAGCTAAAGGTCACACCGATGATGAGAAGAAATTAGCCTACCGACCAAATCACGATCTAGTAAAAGGCTAATAAGCAGACCGAGCTCTTGGAAAAAGGTTTTACTTTACCCCTTGCTCATTGACATGCATGCATGAGGAAGGTGATGAGGTGTGTTTGACTTTAATTTAGAGGCGTGGGCGTGGCCGCATGGGACCGGGGCAAGCTTGACTCAGAGCAAGAAGATTTGTGGCGTATGGATAAGGTTGTAACACATTATGTTTGACCGTCTAACGACAAGAGATGTAGCTGTGTGGAAAATCGAGAACCTAAGGTCGGACTAAGGGTTGAATAATTAGAATAACTCTCGAGTAGACCGCGCGAAACGGATCTAAATGGCTTTGGAAATACTTACTAAGAATTAATAAATTTTGGATGTGTCTATGCAACACTTGTCTGTTTTAGGTTCTTCTAACATCCTGGTTTTTTTTTCTCTGTACCTTCCTCCTCCCGATGCACTGCCGCCGCCCACCGCTCACGGTGACCTCCTTCTTCAGCTCCCTCCCTCCCGCCGCCACCATGGCCATTGGCGCCCTACATGACGGAGCCCTAACTGCCGTCCTCCCGCTATCCCCACCGTCTGTCCGGCCCGCCTCCCCTGAGCCCCTCCTAAGCGTGCCTGAGCTGAAGAAGAAGGGAGGGAGAGGAAGAAAAGAGAAGGGGAAAAAATCGAGTGTTATTGCTCTAAAACCCTTTAGTGTTGGATAGCATCTATCTATTTTTTTGCAGCGCAAGCAACAAAATTAAATATCCAACAACATGCATGCATGGAGAGTGCGCCCCCCCCCCCCCCCCCCCCCCCCCCCCTCGTCCTGGACAGGATAAGGAGAAAAATGAAGAGAGAAGATGACGACGTGCACATGCTTCACTTAAGGAGTCGAGCCATCTGGACTTCAATTTGGCCAAACAGGGACCGGCCGGCCTGACGGGGAGGAATCAATAGCCGCAGAAATCAAGCCCTGAATGGCGCTGCGGCCGGAGGATGCAAATTGTCATATGCATGCATGCAGGCCACACCACATGCGCGGCCACATGGTGGAGTAAGTGCTTTCCGGCGCTGGATTACAGGATCTCGTGCTCCCAGTACGTGACCAGTGTCCCCACGCTGCACCAAACATGGAGATTAAAATACGATACTAGCACTGTCACAAAATGGGATCTATGGTCGTTTTGGAGGCTTCAGGACGAGTGTCCAATCTAAATGGCCAGCTATATACGTAACTAGACGAGTCTGACGTTAAGGAGAGAAGAAGATGAGCGAGTGTTGGCTAGCAACGAGTAAATAGTCAGGCTATTTCATATCGATAGAGAGAAGGAGATAGTGAATGAGAAAAAAAAGTAGATTAATCAACGCGCGAGAGAGTGTGTGTGTGTGAAATAGTTAGTTTTTCTTTCAATTCCCTGGCTTCAGCTTGGCCACATAGCTGGTTCTATTAAGAAGACCCTTGTCTATTGACCTCAAAATCAACAGACACTCCTTCCATTCCGAACTTTAAGCCTCCCTTTGGCAGGGCTCATTGAGTGGCTTCTTGAGCGGCTCATGGTGAAGCCTGCCAAACGCTATAACTCAAAATGGCTCACGAGGAAAAGCCAGGAGACGCCCCACCTTTTCCGCTCTCTAGGTTCTTCCGCCGATGAGAAGCCAAAAATAGTGGCTCATACCGGCTCATTCCTCCACCTCACGAGCCAAAGTATGCATGTGCCCTTGCTATTTCACAGAAAGTACAACATTTACCATCAGGCAAGCCTGCGAGCTCAGCAGCAGCGTGGAGGCGGCGGCGGGGGTGGTGGCCGGCGGATGCCATGGCGGCCGGCGGCGTGTGCGGAGCCCACGGCCGGGCCGAAGCTCAGTAGCCGAAGCGGAGCACGGCGGTGTGCCGAGGCCGCGGCCATGTTGGATCTCGGTGGCGTGCCGAGGCCACGGCCATTGCGGAGCTTGACTGCGCGAGCGGAGGCGGCATCCATGGCCATCCTCGAGCTCCGCCCCACCGCCGGCTCCCTGCTCCGCCCTGCCGGCCTCAAGCTCCAGCTCCGCCCCACTGCCGGCCCCTCCCTGCTCCGCCCCACCGCCGGCCTCGAGCTCCCCCGCCAGCCTCCTGCTACGCCCGACCGACCGAGAGAGAGAGAGAGAGAGAGAGAGAGAGAGAGAGAGAGAGAGAGAGAGAGAGAGAGAGAGAGAGAGAGAGAGGGAGGGAGGGAGTGGGTGACAGCCTGACAGGATAAGGAGTGTGGCCGTTCGGATAAGGACAACCGCGGAGAAGGAAAGAAAAAGAAAAAAAGAAAGAAAAAGAAAAGAAAAATGAAGAGAAAAAAGAAAATAGAGAAAAAAATATAAGGGTATTTTGGACATTTGACATCTTCTTTACAACTAGGAGAAGCCGTTTTGCCAAACGTTTTCATACAAATAAGCCAGAGCCAGAAAAATCTACTTTTCCATATGAGCCAGAGCCAGAGCTGTTTTTTCACGAGCCAAAGCCGTGCAAACGGGCCCTAAGTCGTTCTGGCTTTTCTAGATACATAGTTTTTATTATGTATCTAGACATAATATATATTTAGATACGTAACAAAAAACTATGTACCTAAAAAAGGTAGAACAACTTATGGTTAGCCATATCAAAGTTAATTTAATTTAATTTAATTTTATATGTCATTAATAATATTTAAATTATCATAATTTAATTAGCTAGAGATAACTTTAAAATAGTTTATAGCGATGCATATCATCTGTTATATAAAATTATTATCATTTATATGTTAATTATTAGTCATAAATATAAGTTTTAGATGATCTTTACTGACACAGATATTGTCGAGTATTTCATATTGTTTTTTAATACTGCTCTAGAATCAGATAGAGAAGGCCAGATTCTGTGACATCCATTTAGCATCTATATTAAAGTTGGATAAAAAAACAGACACCGATATTGACGTTAAAACAGATGCATATCGGATATTTGGGATACTGATCCATCCTACCTCATGCGTTACATTGAAACATACAACATGTTGTATGGTCCTAAGGCCAATAATTAGCTAGCCATTTTGTTGAATTTATTAGGCTTGCATGACCCAACCTTAGGCCCCGTTTAGTTGAAGCCAAAAACCAAAATTTTTTGCATAGTATCCGTCACATTAAATCTTGCGGCACATGTATGGAGTACTAAATGTAGATGAAAAAAAAAACTAATTGTACAGTTAGCCGAGAAATCGTGAGACGAATCTTTTAAGCCTAATTAGTCCATAATTGGACAATTTTTGCCAAATAAAAACGAAAGTGCTACAGTAGCCAAAAGCCAAAAATTTTTGGAACTAAACGGGGCCTTATTCAATGAAATCATAATGTCCATAATAAATGCTTGCTGCAATAAAGGACTAATCCCGTATGTAAGATTGATTGAAATAAGTCCACTACTACACGATCGATTTTTAGTGGCGCCTCATAACCATTTGTAGAAGCGGTTTGGTCAGTCGCCCCTACCGAACCGTCTCTACAAATCATGTATTTATAGGAGCGGTTCCCAGGCCGTCCCTACAAATCGATTTGTAGGAGCGGCTCATATTACCAGCCGCCCCTACAAATCGATTTGTAGGGGCGGCTGTAGTACCAGCTGCCCCTACAAACAGGTATTTGTAGAGGCGGTTCAATCTAGAACCGCCCCTACAGTACGTTTTCCAGCAAAAAAAAATTCAAATTTACAATTCAAAATCGCGTTGCCGAACGTCCCGCGACCAACGTTCCGAACCGCGTTCGTGTTGCCGAACGCCCCGCGACCAACGTTCCGAACCGCGTTCGCGTTGCCGAACGCCCCGCGACCGCGACTACAAGCACAAGAGTATTCTATAAACTACAATTACAAGTCCAATTCACAAGAATATATACAATCCATCATTAAATATATATAAATTCCATACACGTTCTTATCAACGTCCTAGAGCTAGACTTTCAGTCTCACGAAGGTGTTGATACCGAGGATTTGTACCTAACTCAGACCTCGGTCATGGTAGGCGCCTCTGACGTGTACAATCTGGTCCAATATAAAGTTGCAAAGGTCGCCGACGAGCTCTAAGAGTTGGTCATCCTTGTATGGGTCTCTTTTCATTCCTTTCTCTTCTCTCCACTACAAGCGAATAAGTTTCGATTTAGTATTTCATACCATGTACGAAGTTTTTATACTACGGGTGAAGAGGTTCAAACTTACCCTTAAGGGGTGTCTTCTGTAGGCACCGGTGTTACTCATCATAGAACATATATAGTATCCACAATATACACTCCCAGGCCTCTGCTTGGGGGCACTGTGTGTTTTGCATATGAAAATGTTAAGTAATGCTTTTGACAGCCATGTAACGGAGTACTGAAGAAGTATGTTACACTTACCACACATAGTGTTTTTATAGCCATCTTTTCCTTCCTTGCTGGATCATGCCTTCCATGATGATTAGTGACATAGAACCTAAATGCCCTGTTCGAATTATTTTAGCAAATACAACTTGTTAGTATCCAAAAGTGAACATTACAAGTATGTATACAAACATATAAACTAATTAGGATTGTCGATATGTATACGTCTTGAGAATTAATATGAAGTCTTTGTATGTCACCGTGTCCCTATCTAATGAATCAAA